>NC_088243.1:30216943-30516943 GCF_036934945.1 Oncorhynchus masou masou | reverse complement strand
TTGGGGTAGTATAGCTTTATGCACCTTTCTCTGAGACCAGATTACTTGTTGTTCTGTAACAACAAAGGAGTAACAACAAAGGAGAATTACAGGGAGAATTTACGTTGATGGTTAAGGGAACTAACGACAAAGGTTAGGATCATTTGCGTAAAAGGTTTGGAGAACTAAAACCCCCAGAGTGTTCGATGAATTTACCTAGCAGGTTAATTGGGTTAAGAATTGGGTTACGTTTTGAATAAGGGGAAGGGTTAGCTAAAATGCTAAAGTTGTCTCAGACACGACTTGAACCCGCAACCTTTGGATTGCTAGACGATCACGGATTACGCCCACCCATCCTCCCCAACGCACCTCCCTACTTTTGTGTCTGTCTATAGTAACTAGGCTGTTAGTAGAAATCATACATCTTGGAGGTGCTCAGAAACACATTAAGTATGTTTCATAAGGCTTTGAAGCCAGGCTGGTATTTGAGTTATGTGTATAGTGGGCTCATCCTAAACATCAGCAGAAGGCTGTGAATCTGTGTCACATCAGGGCTGGAGATCAGAGGGACTGCTGGGGACAGGAGCTTAATCCTAATGAATCCAAACACACGCCATGCCTGCTAGTCAGATGTCTTTGACCGCACACAGACTCCCATCGTGCCACACACTGTAGGACCCCATTGCTTTCAAAAGCAGAACAATTTGTATTTTTTAATAATAGTGTGTCTAAACTCTTGGATTAAGGACACATTTCACGGCTCTTGTATCTGATTATGCATTCCCCTGCCACTTGATTCCTTTCAGGTTTTTGATTTCATAGTCTTAATGTGTCCAACATGGCTAGGTCCCTCCTGTGAGGAAAAGCATTTGAAGACATCTCTAACAGATAACTGTGTCTCATGTCTCCCATGAGTACTGTACTGCTGCTGGCCAGACGTAAACAAACCCTGGGCGAGTGTGTCCCGTAGGACAAACTAAGGGCATCTGTCTTTGGAATAAGTCTTTCAGGTCAATGGCTACTGTTGAAGTCACTTTCAAACGGTTTCATGTAATCCGAATAAGACATTTTCCTCACAATTACAAATGTTGTTTTCCAATTATACATATCTGTCAATGGACATCAGGGCCCAAGTTTAAGAATGTGTCAACACATAAGAATTCAACACATTAAATAATCTGAACAGAATTTCTAGGATAAATGATTTACACCGAAGTGGTTCTCACAAACTTTTCAACAGTGTAACAAGCAGTCCCTCCCTCTCACACACATACCCTACACACACTCACACAGTAACATGTAGTAGATGGGAAGGAGGAGGAGATAGAAAGAGAACGAGAATGGGAGTGAGTCATTCTCCATGTACATACCCACTCTGCCCAGGGAGTGTTATAGGAAGTTTAATGGAAGTGCGGTGAGGATACAGTAGCCTTGCCCTTATATGGCAGCCCAGCCAGCTTCTATACTCCTGGTCCTCATCTGAGTGAACCAGCCAAAGCAGCCAGAGACCTCAGTACAAAGTAAAGGGGGAAGGCATTAATTACATAACAAGTTTGGCCTGGAGAAATGTGCATGCTAAAGCTCTGGTTTGAACATTGAACCGAAGGGTTTGTCGGAGGCCACAGGAATCTCTGGTATGGCCTAAGTCGTGTACTCCAGACATGTGATATGAAACAATCTGCTGTTTGTTAATCCAGGAAAGGACAAACAAACCACCAATGTTTGGTTTTCAGTATTCTCGACACGGGGGAGGCGGACATCAATCAGTTTGATAACTGTCTGACTGTGGTTGTTGCAGGGTTACCATGGGGATGCCTGTCATGATTTAAGATCACTTCAGAAACTATTGAACTATTGCTCTGGGTATAGAAATGTAAAGGTCGAGAAACTTTCAAAGCATTCTATCTCTCAAAGTGTGAGCTAGATGAATTGTGTTTTTCCACTAAACTCGCTACCCAGGCATGGAAGGCTGTTTATGTCTTTGATTATCTGCTGAATATAGTTACTGAAAGAGTCAAAGCTTTTCAGATTAATACAAGTAAAAGGCTGGTTTTGATTATACGTTATTGCTCAAATACTATTATTTAATAATTATTCAACTCTTGGCAGTTGACTGGGTGCACTCCCACTATCAGCATCTCTGCTCATTGTACTTTAAACTGATTTGCCATTTTATTGGTTCAAGAACAACAGTTCTCAAAATGAGGCAACTTCCTCTTGCATTTATGGACACACTCATCTGCTTATAGTTGCTTTGTATCAGTGAAAATACTGCATGTTTGAAAATGGAAAATGTTTGCCACGCCATGTGCCCAATTTACTCACATCACAAGGTGTCATGCATATACTTGAACATACATTACATGACCAGTCGTATGCGGGCAGCTGCTCGTCGAACATCTCATTCTAAAGTAATAGGCAATAATATGGAGTTGGTACCCCCTTTGCGCTATAACAGCCTCCCCTCTTCTGGGAAGAACTCGCCACCATTGGACTCTGGAGCAGTGGAAACACGTTCTAGGCTGTTACCATGGTAACTCAATGTATAATCGGCGTGGAAGAACTTGACTGGCCTTCACAGAGCCCTGACCTCAACCTTATCAAAACCTTTGGGATGAATTAGAACGCCGACTGCGAGCCAGGCCTAAGCGCCCAACATCAATGCCCGACCCACTAGATGATGGAATATTCATGTGCGAACTTGCTTCCATTCATCCACAAGAGCATTAGTGAGGCACTGATGTTGGGCGCTTAGTCCTGGCTCGCAGTCGATGTTCCAATTCATCCCAAAGGTGTTTGATAAGGTTGAGGTTAGGGCTCTGTGAAGGCCAGTCAAGTTCTTCTACACCGATCTCGACAAACCATTTCTGTATGGACCTTGCTTTGTATACAGGGGCATTGTCATGCTGAAACATGAAAGGGCCTTCCCCAAACTGTTGCCACAAAGTTGGAAGCACAGAATCATCTAGAACGTCATTGTACGATCTAGCATTAAGGTTTCCCTTCACTAGAACTAAGGGGCCCAGCCCAAACCATGAAAAACAGCCCCAGACCATTATTCCAACTATACATTTGGGACTACGCAACTTTACAGTTGGGGCAGGTTGCGTTGGCATCCACCAAACCCCTGTTTCGTCCGTCGGACTGTCAGATGGTGAAGCGTGATTCATCACTCCAAAGAACGCGTTTCCACTACTCCAGACTCCAATGGCGGCGAGCTTTACACTTCTCCAGCCGACGCTTGGCATTGTACATGGTGATCTTAGGATTGTGTATGGCTGCTTGGCCATGGAAATACATTTCATGAATCTCCCGACAAATAGTTATTGTGCTGACATTGCTTTCAGAGGCTGAATACTTATGTAAATGTTTTATGAATGGAGATACACGGTGGTGGTTGCTATGTATTGTGAAAACAGCAGAAGTCAAATCAATATCAGTAACAGAGGCATAGCCCCTGTTTGGCCCTGTCCTGGGGTATTATTGGATGGGGCCACAGTGTCTCCTGACCCCTCCTGTCTCAGCCTCCAGTATTTATGCTGCAGTAGTTTATGTGTCGGGGACTAGGGACAGTTTGTTATATCTGGAGTACTTCTCCTGTCTTATCCGGTGTCCTGTGTGAATTTAAGTATGCTCTCTCTAATTCTCTCTTTCTATCTCTCTCTCGGAGGACCTGAGCCCTAGGACCATGACGACCTGGCATGATGACTCCTTGCTGTCCGCAGTCCACCTGGCCGTGCTGCTGCTCCAGTTTCAACTGTTATACCTGTGATTATTATTATTTGACCATGCTGGTCATTTATGAACATTTGAACATCTTGGCCATGTTCTGTTATAATCTCCACCCGGCACAGCCAGAAGAGGACTGGCCACTCCTCATAGCCTGGTTCCTCTCTAGGTTTCTTCTTAGGTTTTGGCCTTTCTCAGGAGTTTTTCCTAGCCACCATGCTTCTACACCTGCATTGCTTGCTGTTTGGGGTTTTAGGCTGGGTTTCTGTACAGCACTTTGAGATATCAGCTGATGTACGAAGGGCTATATAAATAAATGTGATTTGATTTGATTTGATTTGAAGTAGGGGTGCTGAGGGTGCTGTGTGCTGCACTGGACCCCCATCCCAAAACTACTTCCCGTGGCTATGAACAGGGAAATTCTAAATGACCTTGTAGATACTTTCTTTGCTTTTTTTCTGATGTCCTTACATCACTCGGTAGTGCGTATGTTTGTTTTCCGGGAAACATCCCAGTTGAGTATTGTTACATGGAGCTGCTGGCTTACTTGAATCTCCATCTGAATTATAATCAAAGGCTGAAACTGATATTGCTATTTCAACACACAAAACTCTGTCTGCTGGGGCCAAAAGCCTGTTGCCCCACAGTACTGTAATTGGGAGCCAATCTGAAACGTTGCGATTGAATTTGATGTACATCCAACTCCAATGAGCTAATTATGGCCACTGTCTTGTGTTTCCTCTCTACGTTATCTCTTTGTTTGTGTTTGTGTTTTCCGACCCATGGAAACCAAAAGTCATAAAGGACAATACAGTGAACTCTCCATCTATTTCATAACCAGGAAGAATAGCTGCTGCTTCAGCAACAGTTCATGGGGATCTGAAATAACCATAACAAAAGCCAGAGATGAGAACTCCATCATTCTCATGTCATTTGAACAGTTGAGTTCCAAAGCATAACAGCAGACCCTTTTAACACTTACAGTAGGAAAGTCTGATAGTGGACTGAATAAACAGCATCAATAGAATTTTAATAGCACTTTTATTGAAATGCTTCTACTCTGCCACCGACTCAACCCTTTGTCCGTCAACAAACTTCTCAATAATATTATAATATTTTTGCCTTTCGGATGTCAGTTTTTTTTTAAACTATAATTGAATCTGAAGCAAATATCGTTTTTTACACGTTACGGAAAATAGTTGTGTTGTCTTGTATCCATTGACAAAGCAGTTTTTCCCAATAGTTCCAGTGTTTGAATTCTTGTTTATGCTTTACAAGATAAGTCATTCTAGTGAAATTTGCCAAGAGAAGTTCAAGTGTTTGGCAATGGGGAGACTGAAGGGTGTCTTTAGTCATTCTTTGATGAATGGAACTGTCTCTCCACCAGCCACGTACTGTACAATTCTGTATGATCACTGTGGGGTCCCTGTTTTCTTTTATATAATACTGATTAACGTTTCCAACTCTGATGACTGAGACGTGACCACTGTAGACTTAAACATTGTATAAAAAATCTTCCTTCTTTATTCAACTGTTCTATTAAATATCCAAGGAATCCAATATTTTTCTTTATTCTATTATTTTGTGGGGGGAGGAAAGGGATTCCATTACCACGGTGCTAATGGTTTGAACTCATTAAAGGCCCAGTGCAGTTAAAGACTCGATTTACCTGTGTTTCATGTATATTTCCACACTGTGAAGTTGGAATAATACTGTGAAATTGTGAATATAATGATTGTGCCTTTTTGGTGTAAGAGCTGTTTGAAAGGACTGCATGAAATCTCAGACTGTTTTAGTGGGATGGATTACAGCTTATTTTCAGTTTTCCCTTCCCACTCAGACCGTCTTTGCTAAATTATTGCTTGAATGTTTGTTTCACCATTTTAATTGGTAGGTACTTAATTGTTACCCAAAAATGATTTGATATTGAGATAAAAACGGCTGCATTGGACCTTTAAAATTGCTTAACCTCATGACAACTTTTCAAATCAATGTAATATAGTGTGCCAGCCAGTCAACGCAGCAGAGTTAGTCTAAAAGAAAGAGGAGCATTATTCTCCTCTTCAGCTATGTGCTGCACATGCTGGTGAAACGTGTGGCCTTGAGAAGCTTTCTGCAAAGCCTCTCCTACAGCAGTAGAAACAAAACAAAAGCCATAACTCACTGACTCCCTCAGCTTGAGATATAAAGTATTAGTTCAGAGTACTCTCACAGAAATATATGTATGGTGTGGACCAGTGGTTCCCAAACGTTTTATAGTCCCGTACCCCTTCAAACATTCAACCTCCAGCTGCGTACCCCCTCTAGCCCCAGGGTCAGCACACTCTCAAATGTTGTTTTTGCCACCATTGTAAGCCTGCCACACGCACACTATACGATAAACTCACATTTATTAAACATAAGAATGAGTGTGAGTTTTTGTCAGTGACAAAGAGCTCTTATAGGACCAAGGCACAAATTATAATTTAATAATAATCAATCATTTTGCTCAATATTTAACCATCTTACAAATTAAACCTTATTTGTTCATCAAAAATTGTGAATAACTCACCACAGGTTAATGAGAAGGGTATACTTGAAAGGATGCATTTAACTCTGCAATGTTGGGTTGTATTGGAGAGAGTCTGAGTATTAAATAATTTTCCACGCAGAGTCTCTGCCTGTATTTAGTTTTTATGCTAGTGAGGGCCGAGAATCCACTCTCACATAGGTATGTGGTTGCAAAGGGCATCAGTGTCTTAACAACACGATTTGCCAAGGCAGGATACTCTGAGCGCAGCCCTATCTAGAAATCTAGCAGTGACATCTGATTAAATTCCATTTTCACAGAACTGCTTGTTGCAATTTCGATGAGGCTCTGTTGTTCAGATATCAATAAGTGGACTGGAGGCAGGGCATGAAAGGGATAACGAATCCAGTAGTTTGTGTCATCCGTTTTGGGAAAATACCTGTGTAATTGCTTACCCAACTCACTCAGGTGCTTTGCTATATCACATTTGACACTGTCAGTAAGCTTGAGTTCATTTGCACACAAAAAACGTATAATGACGGAAAGACCTGTGTGTTGTCCTTGTTAACGCAGATAGAGAAGAGCTCCAACTTCTTAATCATAGCCTCAGTTTTGTCCTGCACATTGAATATAATTGCAGAGAGTCCCTGTAATCCTAGATTCAGATCATTCAGGCGAGAAAAAACATCACCCAGATAGGCCAGTCGTCATCATGCAAGCTGTAAAACAAGTGAAAATGATGGTCAGTAGAGAAAACTTTAAACTCGTCTCTCAATTTACAAAAACGTGTCATTCCATTACCCCTTGATAACCAGCGCACTTCTGTATGTTGTAAAAGCGTTACATGGTCGCTGCCCATATCATTGCATAGTGCAGAAAATACACAAGAGTTCAGGGGCCTTGCTTTAACAAAGTTAACCATTTTCACTATTTCAAGCTGTCAGGCATTCCCTTGGCAGCAAGAGCCTCTCAGTGGATGCTGCAGTGTACCCAAGTGGCATCGGGTGTAACGCACGTTACCACTCCACCATGTCTCCCTGACTTGGCTTTTGCGAAATCAGTACAGATACCAACATGAGCAGCAGCTACGTTTGGCTACATACGGACCGTTAGTGGAATTCCTGCGAGAGACTAACGGTTAATTTGATTGGATGTTAATTATTTGACTAGGCTACCTGTATTTTGACATTGTGTTGTTATTTCGCTGAACACTAGATGGTTTAATTGTATTTGTGGCTGTGAAACGAGGCTACTCAGATGAGAAAAAAAAACTTCACCCATTTGTATAGCCCCGTTGGAAAATATAAATGGACTGTTTGAAAATGTGAAGAAAAAAAGTAAAAGAAAAAAAAGTAAAATTAATGTGAATCACATTTGTATTTGGCGTGTCCCGCCGACGGTATTGCGTGTACCCCTGGGAATACCCGGTGTGGACCATCACGCCTTCAGAGATGTGAACGTGTGAAAAGGAATGGTTAGAAACATACAGTGCCTTGCGACAGTATTCGGCCCCCTTGAACTTTGCGAACTTTTGCCACATTTCAGGCTTCAAACAGAAAGATATAAAACGGTATTTTTTTGTGAAGAATCAACAACAAGTGGGACACAATCATGAAGTGGAACGACATTTATTGGATATTTCAAACTTTTTTAACAAATCAAAAACTGAAAAATTGGGCGTGCAAAATTATTCAGCCCCTTTACTTTCAGTGCAGCAAACTCTCTCCAGAAGTTCAGTGAGGATCTCTGAATGATCCAATGTTGACCTAAATGACTAATGATGACAAATAAAATCCACCTGTGTGTAATCAAGTCTCCGTATAAATGCACCTGCACTGTGATAGTCTCAGAGGTCCGTTAAAAGCGCAGAGAGCATCATGAAGAACAAGGAACACACCAGGCATTTCCGAGATACTGTTGTGAAGAAGTTTAAAGGCAGATTTGGATACAAAAACATTTCCCAAGCTTTAAACATCCCAAGGAGCACTGTGCAAGCGATAATATTGAAATGGAAGGAGTATCAGACCACTGCAAATCTACCAAGACCTGGCCATCCCTCTAAAATTTCAGCTCATACAAGGAGAAGACTGATCAGAGATGCAGCCAAGAGGCCCATGATCACTCTGGATGAACTGCAGAGATCTACAGCTGAGGTGGGAGACTCTGTCCATAGGACAACAATCAGTCGTATATTGCACAAATCTGGCCTTTATGGAAGAGTGGCAAGAAGAAAGCCATTTCTTAAAGATATCCATAAAAAGTGTCGTTTAAAGTTTGCCACAAGCCACCTGGGAGACACACCAAACATGTGGAAGAAGGTGCTCTGATCAGATGAAACCAAAATTAAATTTTTTGGCAACAATGCAAAACGTTATGTTTGGCGTAAAAGCAACACAGCTCATCACCCTGACCACATCATCCCCACTGTCAAACATGGTGGTGGCAGCATCATGGTTTGGGCCTGCTTTTCTTCAGCAGGTACAGGGAAGATGGTTAAAATTGATGCGAAGGTTGATGGAGCCAAATACAGGACCATTCTGGAAGAAAACCTGATGGAGTCTGCAAAAGACCTGAGACTGGGACGGAGATTTGTCTTCCAACAAGACAATGATCCAAAACATAAAGCAAAATCTACAATGGAATGGTTCAAAAATAAACATATCCAGGTGTTAGAATGGCCAAGTCAAAGTCCAGACCTGAATCCAATCGAGAAGCTGTGGAAAGAACTGAAAACTGCTGTTCACAAATGCTCTCCATCCAACCTCACTGAGCTCGAGCTGTTATGCAAGGAGGAATGGGGAAAAATTTCAGTCTCTCTATGTGCAAAACTGATAGAGACATACCCCAAGCGACTTACAGCTGTAATCGCAGCAAAAGGTGGCGCTACAAAGTATTAACTTAAGGGGGCTGAATAATTTTGCACGCCCAATTTTTCAGTTTTTGATTTGTTAAAAAAGTTTGAAATATCCAATAAATGTCATTCCACTTCATGATTGTGTCCCACTTGTTGTTGATTCTTCACAAAAAAAATACAGTTTTATATCTTTATGTTTGAAGCCTGAAATGTGGCAAAAGGTCGCAAAGTTCAAGGGGGCCGAATACTTTCGCAAGGCACTGTACAAACGTTATGACATGGTGAAATCCCACAGTGTGTTAAATGGCATGTACTGTATTCCTTTGCGGACAGAGAAACTGCAGGCAATTTTGTCTGTGAATCAGCGGGGGTGTTAGAGGTACTGTATAACCAGTACCAAGTGAAACGTGAAGGAGAATAACAGAACATTTTGACTACGCACTGGGCACTGACATCATTTCAACATCTAATTTTGATTTATATTTGGTTGAGTTGTCAACTAACGTAAATTCAACCAAATTAACCATGTTATTGGATTTAGGTTAAAAGTTGGGTTAAAAAAAGACTAAATTCCCTTAAGTTTACTTTTTGTAAATCCAATCAGATCCCACGTTGATTCAATGTCATCACATGGAATTTTTTGTTGTTGAAATGACTTGGAAACAATGTTGATTCAACCAGTTTTTGCCCAGTGGGTAGTGACCCTACAAGCGGACTGTGACAAAAATGACTTCATAGATACTAAACCTGTCTCGTTTAAAACTGAAGAGAGCTGGATTATGTCTGAAAAATGTGTTTATCTTCAGTCTCTCTCTCTCGCTCTCGCTCTCTCTCTCTTTCTCGCTCTCTTCTCATAGCTGTGGGTTACCACAGGGCCATTCTTGATACAATTATGTGTACAGTCATACCTGCATGAATGTAACAAACCCATTAACAGACATACAGACAATTATTCCGTTGACGGTATGTTCCTGTTCAAAAGTTAAAAAACATTGCCATTTCATTCTAATGTGTGATTAAATGAGACATACTACACCGGATAGGTACAGTGAAAGGTGTTGTTTTACAGGGTCAGCCATAGTAGTATGACACCCCTAGAGCTCATTAGGGTGAAGTGCCTTGCTCAAGGGCACTTCTTCAGATTTTCACCCTTGCCAGCCTGGGTATTAAGAAAACAACTGTACTGTTTTTGCTTGAGCTTTGCCCATTAGAAAATAGAACAAAAACAACAACCTTCATTTTAGAGTCATTTTCTCACCAGAAATGACTCCACATGAGCTGATGAGAAACAGAAGTAATCAGTTGGCCTAGCTAATATAAAAATAGAACGTGACAAATGTATCAGATTTATAGATGAAACATGGACTGATACAGGCTATCAACAGTAATCCTCTGAGGTTAGAGCTTCCCCACCTTTTCTTCAGCCCCATGGGTCAAATAGATTTATAGATGTAGAAGATGTTTCATTACGATTATGGATCCTATGAGAGTTTATTAAGGGGGAATAAATCCCCTCAGTCAGATGTGTCTGCTGTAAAGATGATGCGGTATTAAAGGCCTGGTGTGTGGTGCACTCATTAATGTCAGGGTGGATATGCAATCCGAAGGCCAACATGCCATTACTGAGCAAATAAAATATAAGTCCAACTACAGGAAAGACCAATAAACATTGAATTATTTCAAAAAGTCTCTCTCGCGCGCTCGCTCTCTGTCAGAAGATTTAGAATTACAGTAAGGGGGACATGTTGACAAGTATTGACATCAACCATAGTTAGACATTTAGTTTATTTAGTATGTACATTCTCAGTTACTTCAAACCCATGTCTCTTCTCTACTGTATATTTATTTACCTTTTGTCTGTGTCAGTGGAAAATCAACATTTGCACATTGACATTGAGCCTTGTAGCCTATAATGTTTTATTGTTGTATGTAGGCCTAATGATTTTTACAGCACTTAAATCACCACCACAGACCAGATAGCTCTGGTTTATGCCTTTTGGGCTCTCAAACAAATATCTCCTGCAAACAGGAATCTAAATAAAACCATGTTGGTTGTTAAATCAATAGCATTAATAAACCCTACTGTAACGGCCTTCTTCGTTTGTTGAAAGAGAGTCGGACCGAAATGCAGCGTGTTGGTTACTCATGTTTTTAATAGAACAAATGACGATACATGAAATAACAAAAACAACAAACGGAACGTGAAAAACCTATACAGCCTGTCTGGTGAACACTAACACAGAGACAGGAACAATCACCCACGAAATACAAAGTGAAAACCAGGCTACCTAAATACGGTTCCCAATCAGAGACAACGAGAATCACCTGACTCTGATTGAGAACCGCCTCAGGCAGCCAAACCTATGCAACACACACCCCTAATCAGCCACAATCCCAATAACTAAAAAACCCCACTAAGAAATACAACAAACAATAAACCCATGTCACACCCTGGCCTGACCAACTAATTAACTAAAACACAAAATACTAAGACCAAGGCGTGACAGAACCCCCACCCCCCCTAAGGTGCGGACTCCCGAACGCACCTCAAAACCATAGGGAGGGTCCGGGTGGGCGTCTGTCCATGGTGGCGGTTCCGGCTCGGGACGTGGACCCCACTCCATAAAGGTCATAGTTCCTCCCCTTCGCGTCCTGGGATGATCCACCCTCGCCGCCGACCATGGCCGAATAGTCCTCACCCAGAACCCCACTGAACTGAGGAGCAGCTCGTGGCTGAGGGGCAGCTCGGGACTGAGGGGCAGCTCGGGACTGAGGGGCAGCTCGGGACTGAGGGGCAGCTCGGGACTGAGGGGCAGCTCGGGACTGAGGGGCAGCTCGGGACTGAGGGGAAGCTCGGGACTGAGGTGAAGCTCGGGACTGAGGTGAAGCTCGGGCAGGTAGTTGGATCTGGCAGATCCTGGCTGGCTGGCAGTTCTGGAAGAGTCTGGCTGACTGGCAGATCTGGAAGAGTCTGACTGGCAGATCTGGAAGAGTCTGGCTGACTGGCGGATCTGGAAGAGTCTGGCTGACTGGCGGATCTGGAAGAGTCTGGCAGCTCTGGCTGCTCCATTCAGACTGGCTGCTCTGGCTGCTCCATGCAGATTGACAGCTCTGGCTGCTCCATGCAGGCTGGCAGCTCTGGCTGCATTGAACAGGCAGGAGACTCCAGCAGCGCTGTAGAGGAGGAAGGCTCTGGCAGCGCCGAACAGGCGGGAGACTCTGGTAGCGCAGGAGAGGAAGGCTCGGGCAGCGCTGAACAGGTGGGAGACTCCGGCAGCGCAGGAGAGGAGGAAGGCTCCGGCAGCGCTGGAGAAGCGAGGCGCACTGTAGGCCTGATGCGTGGTGTTGGCACTGGTGGTACTGGGCCGAGGACACGCACAGGAAGCCTGTTGCGGGGAGCTGCCACCGGAGGGCTGGTGTGTGGAGGTGGTACAGGGTAGACGGGACCGTGCAGGCGCACTGGAGCTCTTGAGCACCGAGCCTGCCCAACCTTACCTGGTTGAATACTCCCGGTCGCTCTGCCAGTGCGGCGAGGTGGAATAGCCTGGGCTATGTAGGCGAACCGGGGACACCGTGCGCAAGGCTGGTGCCATGTAAGCCGGCCCAAGGAGACGCACTGGGGACCAGATGCATAGAGCCGGCTTCATGGCATTTGGCTCGACGCTCAATCTAGCCCGGCCGATACGCGGAGCTGGAATATACCGCACCGGGCTATGCACCCACACTGGAGACACCGTGCGCACCACAGCATAACACGGTGCCTGCCCGGTCTCTCTAGCCCCCTGGTAACCACAGGAAGTTGGCGTAGGTCTCCTACCTAGCTTCGCCATACTCCCTGTGAGCCCCCCCCAAGAAATTTTTGGGGCTGACTCCCGGGCTTCCATCCGCGTCGCCATGCTGCCTCCTCATACCAGCGCCTCTCAGTTTTCACCGCCTCCAGTTCTTCTTTGGGGCGGCGATATTCTCCAGGCTGAGCCCAGGGTCCTTCTCCGTCCAATTCATCCTCCCATGTCCATTCCTCTCTTTGTTGCTCCTGCTGTTGCTGTTGCCTGTTACCACGCCGCTTGGTCCTGTTGTGGTGGGTGATTCTGTTACGGTTTTCTTCCGTCGAAGGAGAGTCGGACCAAAATGCAGCGTGGTAGTTTTGATACATGTTTAATGACGATGAAAAAAGGAACAATACAAAAACAACAAACGGAACGTGAAAACCTATACAGCCTATCTGGTGACAACAAACACAGAGACAGGAACAATCACCCACGAAACACTCAAAGAATATGGCTGCCTAAATATGGTTCCCAATCAGAGACAACGATATACACCTGCCTCTGATTGAGAACCACTCCAGACAGACATAGACTATGCTAGACACCCCCAAGACAAAACACACCACAATAAACCCATGTCACACCCTGGCCTGACCAAATAAATGCAGACAAACACAATATACTTCGACCAGGGCGTGACAATAAATATATTTTTTTCACCCATCTACACACAACACCCCATAATTACAAAGTGAAAACATGTTTTTCGAAATGTGTGCCCATTTATTTAAATTTAAAGACAGAAATATTTTATTTACATAAGTATTCACACCCCTGAGTCAATACTTTGTAGAAGCACCTATGGCATCAATTCTTATTTTGTATTTTTTTTATTTAATGTTTATTTAACTAGATTTAACTAGAAACATTTCCCATTATTCTCTTTAAATTCTTCAAGCTCTGCCAATTTTTTTGTTGATAATTGCTCGACAACCATTTTCAGGTTTTGCTATAGATTTTCAAGTAGATTTATCAAAACTGTAACATTCAGGAACATTAACTATCTTCTTGGTTAGCAACTCCAATGTAGATATGGCCATGTGTTTAAGGTTATTGTCCGACTGAACAAAATTTTCCTCTAAGATTTTGCCTGTGCTTAGCTCCATTCAGTTTCTTTTTAATCCTGAAAAACTCCCCAGTCCTTAACGAATACAAGCATACCCAGTTTCACAGACAAGACTTGAGCCTCGTCCCAGACTAAAATGCCTGTTTGAGCTATCTTAACTCAAAGCGACTTGCACAGGCTTATCTTAAAATAGTCGTAGATTTAATCTGTTCTGGATTAAACAAAGCCAATTGTAAGAGGGAGGATTAGAGCTGCTCTAGGACTAAATTTAAGCTTAAATTAATCCTTCAAAGAGGCAGGTTTAACTTCTGCTTCGTACTGTTTGTGAGGGACCATGGACTATTTGGAATATCTAATGAAGACCAACATGCACCACAGAGGCCAGCCAGACCAGTACTTGTGGATATGAGTAATCCATTAAATTACTTTGATGAAATAGCTTTTCAAGACCACTTTCATATGTACAAAGAAAATGCATTAGAGATAATATCTTTGCTTCAGCCTAGACTTTCCTCTCTGTCTCGAAGAGGAAGGCCTTTACCCAATTCTCTCCAAGTTCTGATCACTTTGAGGTTTTTGGCATCTGGAATCTTTCATTGTGAAACTGTTGATTTGTGTGGTGCCAGTGAAGCAACTGTGTGTATAATAGTTCACAAAGTCTGCAGGGCCATTTGTGAACTGAGGAGTCTTTACATCAAGTTTCCTGGTGCTGCTGGCTAAGTCAACTATGAAGTGCAATTCTATGACTATGGACACTTCCCAGGAGGGATTGGCTGTATAGAGAGGATGTCATGTTCCCACCAAGTGTCCTACAACTCCTGATGCTGAGGAGTACAAGAACTGTAAGAACTGGTTTTCCATCAATGTTCAGGGTGTATGAACTCCTAGTGTATTCACTCCTAGTTTTCATACATTGTTGCCCGTTGGAAAGATGCAACTCATGATTCAAGGATTTTTCTCTACTCTTCATAATGTGCTCAGTTTCAGAGAGGTCAACAAAGTGGACTACAGTGGATATGATCAGAGTAACTTTGTATTCACTCCATACATAAATCCCACAACAGCTGAGCAGCAAAGATACAACCAAGCTCATATCTACACGGGAGAGATGGCCGAGCATATGCTTGGAGTATGGAAAAATCGATTCCACTGTTTAAGCAATACACTTAATTTCAAGCCAAGAAGATGCTGCAAGGTGATCATTGCTACAGCTGTGCTGCACAACTACCTGAAGTAGCATTGCTGTCCCGATCCTCCAATGGAAGATCAGCATCAAGCAGATGCGCCCATAGCTGAGGCAGGCAATGACCAATGAGGACTTGCACACAGAGTTGCTTTCACATTGCAGCACTTCAACTAGGAGGTGCATTTAAATATGGAATGTATTCATTATGGCTTATTTCTGCTTTGAAAATGTTTGTTCTGTACAAAATTCAAATTGTGTGCAGCAAAATTAAATGAGTGACTAAACCAAGGCTGGTTTAAAATGTAGTTTGTGGTGATTAAAATAGTCTCACTCATGAATATCCAAATGACAAAACATTTATTTTTTATATATCATATTGTTCACCAAGGCTGGTAATCACAATTGTCTCATTACTATATATTTTTTGGATCATACCTCTCTCTTCCTTCATATCCAATTCAACCTGTAGAATTTTCATTTTCATTTCATGTTCTTCCTTCAGACATTTCATTTTATGCTCATGAAATTCTCTGGCTAACTTTTCATGCATGGTCATCTTTTTAGTTCTCTGCTGAAAGGTGGTGGCAGCATCTTCTCTCAGGGATGCTATAGCAGATGTGGAGGGAACACACTCACTGTGTACTGGCTCCTCCAACCTGTTCAGGTTTTTATTTTATTTTGCTCAGTAGCAGTAGTGTGGTTTTTACTTTCAACAACTGGATGGTTTGACAAAATTCGTTTTAGTAGCGTTTTCTCATACTCACTGTTTTTTGTTGTTTATGAGCACAATTAGACCAACAGCATGTGCTCATACTTAACCAGGCTTAACCCAGATGTTCTCATTTAGGCTTACTTACCTTACTCCAGGACTCCATAGTCTCCGACTAACTAAGCCAAATTTAAGCCACGTTCATGAAAGCTACTTAAATGTCCCAGTTTAACTAGTACACATTAAGGCCTACTCCTAGCTTAATCTAAGCCCTGTCTGTGAAACCGGCCCATTATGTGAATTTTTAATCCTGAACGTATTTACTCTTTTGCATAACAAACGATTTTAATATTTATTGACTCAAGACATTTCAGCTTTATGTTTTATTTTATTTGAGAAAAACAATTGAAAAACAATTCCACTTTGACATTGTGGGGTATTGTGTGTAGGCCAGTGACCAGAAATCTAAATGTAATCCATTTTAAATTCAGGCAGTAATACAACAAAATGTGGGGAAAGTAAAGTGGTGTGATTCGTGTGAATACCTTCTGAAGGCACTGCCTTGCACTGTATGTTTATGTATCTGTAAGGATGTTAGGGTGTTATAATATGCTGTATGTGTCTAAATAAAGCGTCTAAATAAAGCTAAAAGCATGGTACCCCCTATAACAGCTGTTATTTACATCCCCCACTGTCTTCCTATATATGTTTCAGCTCCCACATGAGCAATGAAGTCCTTGCTATGGATGATTCATAGCTCCAGTCCAAGCCAACCCAGGCATGCACATTTAGAGTTAGAGTCATTGTCTCCCAAAGCCACAGTGCTGAATGTATGGTTCCAGTTGGTACTCGGGACAAGAGACACACAGGCAAGAGAGCAAATCAACTTGGCTGGCACTGCTTGGATACAGGCCAGAGGGATGTCTAAATCAAGGTGTAAATCTAAGACAACCAGAAGAGGAGCTCATCGCAGGAAATTAGCATCAAATTAGTAGTTTATCTATCTCATTAATTGAGCAATTGATTCTGATGTTTTCTTCAGATCCTGATCATTGTAGAGATTTCTACAGTATAGTATAGATAGGATTCTACTCTGCAGTCACTAGCAACACAAAACAGTATTGACTGCAAGTAGGCCTACTGTGGGAGGCCACTAATAGTATGGAGATGTGTTACACATGTGCATACTGTGTTGTTGTTTCCTGTTTCTATGCCTGTGGATTTCTGTGTGTGCCTTATTCAGAAGGAGAATGCCTCCTTTCATAGCTAACTGAAATGTTAGCAACAACCCTGTGTGCATGTGGCAGGTTGCCATTTATATATTTACCAGTGTTACTGTTGTATCCAAGTTCATATGGTCATAATTCAGGAGGTATGGCTCCAGTACAATGGACAGCTGTTAAATGTTGGGTGACCTGGTTTGACTCCAGCCTGCAGCTAAATCAAACTGCTGCAACTTCTCATGAGTAGGCCTATAACCACAAGACTGGATACCAGCTAGTAGCCTCGATGAGAACCAGGCTCCAAGGGAGGAGTGACAACAATGTGATTTGGAGGTATGGCTACACGAGACTAAGCAGCTAGTTATAGCGTTCGATCAATGCCTTGTGAACACGTGGACTGAACCAGGATCATGGCACTTGAATTTCTGAATTGCCTTAAATCAAAGCAACCCAGAACCTCCACCAGTGACTCATCAGTAGAGAAAACAAAGCCAGTTAGACTGAACATGTTGATTCTGGGAGAGCTGAGGTGATCTGTTTTTTACATCCCATTATTCCTGTTAATTTCACATGACTTGTTTTTTGAGAGAGTGGCATCAGTCTTTTTTTTAAACAGGTGGTTAAGTGTGAAATATATTAATTCATCACAACCTTATTTGGTCAGCTTTTCCTAGCTCACGGCAGTCTATTAGTCTTGGATGACAAGATTGTGTGTTCACGTATCTAATTAAGAAACGATTGCTATATTGTGGTGTTTTCAAGCAGTTGACTATTCCATAGCTAAAGAAATGAGTGCCACTGTACAGTATAAGTGGGTTTTTCAATTTAAATGCGTATATCTGACATAAATAAACTATCCCTACGGAGTCAGAACTAAAGAATAACGTATATTTATAGTCCTCCAGCGGTCTTCAAACTTTTACTGTTGAAAAGCGATATCCCAAGTATAAATACAGTAAAGTACACTAAAGCGTAAAAAAAAATATATGTTTTGAGCAAAATTGTGTTTTTTTAGACACTGCTGCCAACTTCAAGGAGTAGGGTATTCAAGGAGTTGGTCTGATGGGAGTCCGTGATGTCCTCGGCCTCCCCTCTTGCTTGAGGAGCAATAGAGAACAAAAAATTCAAAATTCTCTAAAATGATGTTGAGAGCAACTTATGGTGGAGAAATTAAAATGCATTTCTCTGGCAACAGCTCTGGTGAACATTCCTTCAGTCATTATGCCAGTTGCATGCTCCTTCAAAACTTCAGATATCTGTGTCATTGCGTTGTGTGACAAAACTGCACACACATGCTGTTTAATCAGCCTCTTGATATGCCACGCCTGTCAGGTGGATGGATTACCTTGGCAAAGGAGAAATGCTCACTAAACAAATGTGTGCACAACATTTGAGAGAAATAATCTTTTGTGCATATGAAACATTTCTGGGATCTTTTATTTCAGGTCATGAAACATGGGACCAACACTTTACATGTTGCATACATTTTTTTGTTCAGTATATATAAAACAGAAAAATCTAATTTTTGACTGCACTGGGCCTTTAAGTAAATCAGGTGTTAAATGAGGTGAAAAGGAGACTGGAGTGCCACTTTAACAACCCTCTGAGAAATGAAAAGGGCAAATGTGTTTTGGTTGCAGGAGGGAGGCCAAGGAAAACTGCTGACTTTTGGGAAGTGACAAGCGAGTGCCTGGGAGTGCCAGTGCTATGGGGCGGAATAGCCATCATACCCATCATTACATTATTTCATCCTCATATAGGTCTCAGCTGATCCCCTCTGATGAGGACACCTTACTCCTACAGGAAACCCACTTCTTATGTGACAGTTGTCTCCAGACTTCATTGAGTTTCCTCCGGAGAAGCTCATTATAAGTCTTCCTCCTACAGCGTGCCAAGGACGTTTGCTTGATAAAATGGGGTGCAAATTTTTTTTAAAGCCTCTTTAAGCCATGGAAAATCTCCTGCAAAATGGGAGAGTTAACAGGCTTCTGTAGTTATCCTCCTCCCATCTACTACTGTTACCCGTAGAGCCTTTCTGACAGAGAGCAAAGCATCTGGAACTTAATAACCAGGAGACACTATACAGTCTGGGTGTTCAGGGTTGTCCTGTCCTCCCTGACTAAAGAACACACTGTTCCTCCACTTAGAGAAAGACACTACGTTTACACCTTTACAGTCAACACTAACTGATATACAATAATACACATATTAAAGCAGATAACTCTGGAGCATCATCCATTCATTTGTCATTATTAAATTGGTTTCTAAAGGTGTCAAATGTCCCAGAACATTCCTTTTAAGAACAAAGATTTTATAATGATTTATAATGATATTCTGCCTGGCATTTCCTGAGCTGCGACACACCCATATATTTTCTACTATTTTTAATAAACCACAAGCAATCAAGTACTAAAACATCATCTGAACACAATTACAGTTTGTCATATAGACTTGTAAATTAGTTTCAATTCCCTAATATCATTAAAACCAACCAGATTAATTAGTCATTAACCATCTGCTTCAAATAATGAATTGGCAAATGGGCTAGGCCTATTTCAGGCCTAACCTGACTCTCCATTCATGTTCCATTGTTGGCCAATGTCTGAGCTAAAACACATTTTCTGATATCTCTTATTCACAGTGTCAAAGCTCAGGAGAAGACCCAAATGCAGACAGTTACAAAGTAACAGAAGTTTATTACAAAAACAGGGGGGCAGGTAAACGACAGGTCAAGGGCAAGCAGAGGTCAGTAATCCAGAGCAGAGTCCGAAAGGTACAGAGTAGCAGGCAGGCTCAGGGTTAGCGCAGGCAGAGGTCAGTAATCCAGGGAGGTGTGACAAGGCACAGAACGGCAGGCAGTGTCAGGGCAGGCAGAATGGTCAAAACCGGGAAAACAGGAACTAGAGAAAAGACAGGCACAAGGGAAAACCGCTGGTAGGCTTGACGAAACTAAACAAACTGGCAAACAGAGAACACAGGTATAAATACACTGGGGATAATGGGGAAGATGGTTGACACCTGGAGGTGGGTGGAGACAAGCACAAGGACAGGTGAAACAGATCAGGGTGTGACACAGAGGTGTTCTTTAAGAAATATGTACAATATTAAGGTATTGTTCTTTTCACATTACCAACTTTATGTCCATATTCATTCCGTATTTGATATTCCCCTATTCATTGCATAGTGGAACACCTCTCAACCAAACAGTGAACCAATCCAAATATGGTGTCCTTTGTCCAGGCTGTGTTTATATAGAAACCACAAGATGGAAAATAGAGAAGCCAGATAGACCTGGTCTGAGCAGGGCTGATTTCCAGAGGGCTCACAAACAGCTACTATGAAATAGGCTCACTGCCTCAGACATGACGTGTTGTATAGAGAACCCGGCCATAGAGAAGACTTCCAATCTCCTTTGACGAGCTGCCTTGGCGGACTAGAGGAATTTGATGGATGATCGTGAAATGACATAACGTTATATGCTGATGTCTGTCAGGTCACAGGTTTATACTGTTTACACAGCACAGCCAGGAACTCACTTTTGTGAGATCAAACAAAATACTGTAGAGGTTGTGGACAACTTCTGGGATGGATAGGGGAGCAGTTGTCATTAAGAGTTTGCTTTCGGTACATACAATGCCTTCGGAAAGTATTCAGACCCCTAGACATTTTCCACATTTTGTTAGGTAACATCCTTATTCTAAAATTGATTGAATTGTTATTTTTTTCTCAACAGTCTACACACAATACCCCATAAAGACAAAGCAAAAGCAGAATTTTAGAAATTTTTGCAAAACTGAAATATCACATTTCCATAAATATTCAGACCCTTTACTCAGAACTTTGTTGAAGCAACTTTGGCAGCGAGTACAGCCTCGAGTCTTCTTGGGTATGACTCTACAAGCTTGGCACACCTATATTTGGGGAGTATCTCCCATTCTTCTCTGAAGATCCTCTCAAGCTCTGTCAGATTGGATGGGGAGCATTGCTCCACACCTATTTACAGGTCTCTCCAGAGATGCTTGATTGGGTTCAAGTCCGGGCTTCGGCTGGGCCACTCAAGGACATTTAGAGACTTGTCCCGAAGCTACTCCTGCGTTGTCTTGGCTGTGTGCTTAGGGTCGTTGTCCTATTGGAAGGTGAACATTCACCCAAGTCCGAAGTCCTGAGTGCTCTAGAGCAGGTTTTCATCAAGGATCTCTCTGTACTTTACACCGTTCATCTTTACCTCGATCCTCACTAGTCTCCCAGTTCCTGCCGCTGAACAACATCCCCACAGCATGATGCTGCCACCACCATGCCTCACCGTAGGGATGGTGCCAGGTTTCTTCCAGAAGTGAAGCTTTGCATTCAGGCCAAAGAGTTCAATCTTGGTTACATCAGACCAGAGAATCTTGTTTCTCATGGACTGAGAGTCTTTAGGTGCCTTTTGGCAAACTCCAAGCGCGCTGTCATGTGCCTTTTACTGAGGAGTGGCTTCCGTCTTGCCAATCTACCATGAAGGCCTGATTGGCGGAGTACTGCGGAGGCGGTTTTCCTTCTGGAAGGATCTCCCATTTCCACAGAGGAACTCTGGAGCTCTGTCAGAGCGACCATCGAGTTCTTGGTCACCTCCCTGACAAAGGCCCTTCTCCCTCAAATGCTCAGTTTGACCGGGCAGCCAGCTCTAGGAAGAGTCTGGGGTTCCAATCGTCTTACATTTAAAAATGATTGAGCCCACTGTTTTCTTGGACACTTTCAATGCTGCAAAACAGTTTTGGGACCCTTCCCCAGATCTGTACACAATCCTGTCTTGGAGCTTTATGGACAATTCCTTCGACCTCATGGCTTGCTTTTTGCTCTGACTTGCACTGTCAACCGTGAGACCTTATATAGACAGGTGTGTTCCTTTCCAGATCATGTCCAATCAATTGAATTTACCACAGGTGGACTCCAATCGAGTTTTAGAAACATCTCGAGGATGATCAATGGAAACATGATGCACCTGAGCGCAATTTCGAGTCTCATAGCAAATGGTCTGAATACTTGTGTAAATACAGTATTTTTGTTTTATATTTGTAATGCATTTCCAAAAATGTCTAAAAACCTGTTTTCGCTTAGTCATTATTGCATATTGTGTGTAGATTGATGAGGGGGGACAAATATGTCAATCCATTTTAGAATAAGGCTTTAATTAACGTAACAAAATGTGGGGAAATGAAAGGGGTCTGAATACTTTCTGAATGCACTGAATGCCTAAGGAACTTGTCCAAAGTGTTTGAAATACAACTCAGTGATCAGGCCAAGGACAAGTTATGGAGTTTATATGCACAGGACTTGTGGTTTACTTCCCTCTTCATCTTGCCTCTCCAGGGCTAGCTCAACTATCGTTGTGCTAAGTGATTTAGCAGAAGGAAGCTGGTTGTCTACAGTGCTAGTCGGAGAGAGATGTATGCCTCTAAAGTTTTCAATCACGTGTTCAAATCAAAGTCTCCACAACTGTCCAACCAACTAAGTAGAATGGTTTTCTGCATTGCCATATTTTTTCTACTTTTGACACTTTAGTCATTTAGCAGACACTTATAGTCGTGAGTAAATAAATTGTCATACTTTTTATTTTTCCCACATGGGAATTGAACCCACAACCCTGGCATTGCAAGCTCCATGCTCTACCAAGTGATTGCCATTCTGTGGTTTTCTCTGGGGGGCTTAAGTGAAGAAATACTTGCAGTGATTTGTGACGAATGCTTGTACTCGTCTCGAGGGAGGATGTTCAGATTGGCCATGGTAGAAAAGTTGAAGAGTTCACTGGCTCCTATCATAACACGTAAGGCCCAGTACATCACTGGGGCCAAGCTTCCTTCCATCCAAGACCTATATACTAGGGGGTGTCAGAGGAAGGCCCAAAAAATGGTCAAAGACTCCAGTCATCTAAGTCATAGACTGTACTCTCTGCTACCGCACGGCAAGTGGTACTAGAGCGCCAAGTCTAGGACAAAAAAGCTCCTTAACAGCTTCTACCCCTAAGCTATACGACTGCTGAACAATTAATCAAATGGCCATCCGGATGATTTACATTGACCCGCCCCCCCTTCGTTGTTACACTGCTGCTACTCGCTGTTTATTATCTATGCATAGTCACTTTACCCTTACCTACCTCGACTAGCCTGTACCCCTGTACATTGACTTGGTACCGGTACTGTCACGCTCTGACTTTAGAGAGCTTTTTATGTCTCTATTTCGGTTTGGTCAGGGTGTGATTTGGGTGGGCATTCTATGTTCTATTTTCTATGTTTTGTATTTCTTTGTTTTGGCCCGGGTATGGTTCTCAATCAGGGACAGCTGTCATTCGTGGTCTCTGATTGAGAATCATACTTAGGTACCCTTTTTCCCTTTGTTATTTGTGGGAAGTTAACTTTGTTTGTGGCACTTAGCCCTGTAAGCTTCACGGTTGTTTCTTTCATTTGTTTTTTTGTTGGCGACATTTTAAAATAAAATAAAAAATATACGCTCACCACACTGCGTGGTGGTCTACTTCCAACGACACCCGTGACAGGTACACCCTGTATATAGCCTCGTTATTGTTTTTTTATTGTGTTACTCTTCATTTTATTTTAAACTTTAGTTGATTTTGTAAATATTTTCTTAACTCTATTTCTTGAACTGCATTGTTGGTTAAGGGCTTGTAAGTAAGCATCTACAACTGTTGTATTCTGCGCATGTGACAAATAACATTTGATTTGACATGATCTAGAAAAACCCATCTTCTTTGAAGAGCACTGTTAAAATTTGTAAAACAGTGCTCAGATCTAAAGTGCCCACTGTCCACCCGCCTCAGTTGCTTACCCATCCAGCTATGTGTTTGGTGCATCCTAAAGAGGACACATGCTCTTCATATGTGCAGTCCTGTCCACACAGACGGTTAAAGATACAGTGCCTTGCGAAAGTATTCGGCCCCCTTGAACTTTGCGAACTTTTGCCACATTTCAGGCTTCAAACATAAAGATATAAAACTGTATTTTTTTGTGAAGAATCAACAACAAGTGGGACACAATCATGAAGTGGAACAACATTTATTGGATATTTCAAACTTTTTTAACAAATCAAAAACTGAAAAATTGGGCGTGCAAAATTATTCAGCCCCTTTACTTTCAGTGCAGCAAACTCTCTCCAGAAGTTCAGTGAGGATCTCTGAATGATCCAATGTTGACCTAAATGACTAATGATGATAAATACAATCCACCTGTGTGTAATCAAGTCTCCGTATAAATGCACCTGCACTGTGATAGTCTCAGAGGTCCGGTAAAAGTGCAGAGAGCATCAAGAAGAACAAGGAACACACCAGGCAGGTCCGAGATACTGTTGTGAAGAGGTTTAAAGCCGGATTTGGATACAAAATGATTTCCCAAGCTTTAAACATCCCAAGGAGCACTGTGCAATATTGAAATGGAAGGAGTATCAGACCACTGCAAATCTACCAAGACCTGGCCATCCCTCTAAAATTTCAGCTCATACAAGGAGAAGACTGATCAGAGATGCAGCCAAGAGGCCCATGATCACTCTGGATGAACTGCAGAGATCTACAGCTGAGGTGGGAGACTCTGTCCATAGGACAACAATCAGTCGTATATTGCACAAATCTGGCCTTTATGGAAGAGTGGCAAGAAGAAAGCCATTTCTTAAAGATATCCATAAAAAGTGTCGTTTAAAGTTTGCCACAAGCCACCTGGGAGACACACCAAACATGTGGAAGAAGGTGCTCTGGTCAGATGAAACCAAAATTGAACTTTTTGGCAACAATGCAAAATGTTATGTTTGGCGTAAAAGCAACACAGCTCATCAACCTGAACAAACCATACCCACTGTCAAACATGGTGGTGGCAGCATCATGGTTTGGGCGTGCTTTTCTTCAGCAGGGACAGGGAAGATGGTTAAAATTGATGGGACGATGGATGGAGCCAAATACAGGACCATTCTGGAAGAAAACCTGATGGAGTCTGCAAAAGACCTGAGACTGGGACGGAGATTTGTCTTCCAACAAGACAATGATCCAAAACATAAAGCAAAATCTACAATGGAACGGTTCAAAAATAAACATATCCAGGTGTTAGAATGGCCAAGTCAAAGTCCAGACCTGAATCCAATTGAGAATCTGTGGAAAGAACTGAAAACTGCTGTTCACAAATGCTCTTACATCCAACCTCACTAAGCTCGAGCTGTTTTGCAAGGAGGAATGGGAAAAGAATTCAGTCTCTCGATGTGCAAAACTGATAGAGACATACCCCAACCGACTTACAGCTGTAATCGCAGCAAAAGGTGGCGCTACAATGTATTACTTAAGGGGGCTGAATAATTTTGCACGCCCAATTTTTCAGTTTTTGATTTGTTAAAAAAGTTTGAAATATCCAATAAATGTCGTTCCACTTCATGATTGTGTCCCACTTGTTGTTGATTCTTCACAAAAAAATACAGTTTTATATCTTTATGTTTGAAGCCTGAAATGTGGCAAAAGGTCGCAAAGTTCAAGGGGGCCGAATACTTTTGCAAGGCACTGTATATATATTAAGATAAAATCAATGCAAGATGGGAAAGCCTGGTATACAGCCTATTTACCAAGTCAGTTAGTTAGAGTTACAGGTTAGCATTTACCACATAATCTCAAACTGTACTGAGCATTGCAGTATAGTCTCTGTCAAGGTCATCTGTCAAAAGTATATAAAGCTACAGTATATAAAGCTGGTGTGATAGTATATGAAGCTTGTACTACAGTATATGAAGCTGGCACACCAGTATAAGAATCTGGCAATACAGTATATGAAGCTGGTACTAGAGTATACACAGCTGGTACTACAGTATATGAAGGTGGCACAACACAATGTGAAGCTGGTACTACATTATGTGAAGCTGGTACTACAATATATGAAGATGGAACAACAATATATGTATCTGGCACTACAGTATGTCAAGCTGGTTCTACAGTATGTGAAGCTGGTACTACAGTATGGGAAGCTGGTACTACAGTATGTAAAGATGGCACTACAATTTGTGAAGCTGGCGCTACAGTATATGAAGCTGGTGGCATGGCATATAAAGCTGAAAATACAGTGTGTGAAAAAGGCACTACAGTATGTGAAGCTGGTACAACAGTATGTGAAGCTGGTACTACAGTATGTGAAGCTGGCGCTACAGTATGTGAAGCTGGTAAAATAGTATGTGAAGCTGGTAAAACAGTATGTGAAACTGGTACTACACTATATGAAGTGGGCACTATGGCATATGAAGAATGGCACTACATTATGTGAATCTGGTACTACAGAATATGAAGCTGGCACTAGAGTATGTGAATCTGGTACTCCAGTATATGAAACTGGTAATATAATAAATGAACCTGCCACTACAGTAAGTGAAGCTGGTGCCACAGTATATGAAGCTGGCACTACAGTATGTGAAGCTAGTACTAAAGTATATGAAGCTGGTTCAATAACATATTAAGCTGGCACTACAGTATATAAAGCTGGTTTGATAGTATATGAAGCTTGTACTACAGTATTTGAAGATGGCACACCAGTATAAGAAGCTGGCAATACAGTATATGCTGCTGGTACTACAGTATATGAAGGTGGCACTACAGTATGTGAAGCTGGTACTACATTATGTGAAGATGGTACTACAATATATGAAGATGGTACAACAATATATGATTCTGGCACTACAGTATGTCAAGCTGGTTCTACAGTATGTGAAGCTGGTACTACAGTATGGGAAGCTGGTACTACAGTATGTAAAGATGGCACTACAATTTGTGAAGCTGGCGCTACAGTATATGAAGCTGGTGGCATGGCATATAAAGCTGGAAATACAGTGTGTGAAAAAGGCACTACAGTATGTGAAGCTGGTACAACAGTATGTGAAGCTGGTACTACATTTACATTTAAATCATTTAGCAGACGCTCTTCTCCAGAGCGACTTACAAATTGGTGAATTCACCTTCTGACATCCAGTGGAACCGCCACTTTACAATAGTGCATCTAAATCATTAAGGGGGCGGGGGGGGTGAGAAGGATTACTTATCCTATCCTAGGTATTCCTTGAAGAGGTGGGGTTTCAGGTGTCTCCGGAAGGTGGTGATTGACTCCGCTGTCCTGGCGTCGTGAGGGAGTTTGTTCCACCATTGGGGGGCCAGAGCAGCGAACAGTTTTGACTGGGCTGAGCGGGAACTGTACTTCCTCAGTGGTAGGGAGGCGAGCAGGCCAGAGATGGATGAACGCAGTGCCCTTGTTTGGGTGTAGGGCCTGATCAGACTACAGTATGTGAAGCTGGCGCTACAGTATGTGAAGCTGGTAAAATAGTATGTGAAGCTGGTAAAACAGTATGTGAAACTGGTACTACACTATATGAAGTGGGCACTATGGCATATGAAGATGGCACTACATTATGTGAATCTGGTACTACAGAATATGAAGCTGGCACTAGAGTATGTGAATCTGGTACTCCAGTATATGAAACTGGTAATATAATAAATGAACCTGCCACTACAGTAAGTGAAGCTGGTGCCACAGTATATGAAGCTGGCACTACAGTATGTGAAGCTAGTACTAAAGTATATGAAGCTGGTTCAATAACATATTAAGCTGGCACTACAGTATATAAAGCTGGTTTGATAGTATATGAAGCTTGTACTACAGTATTTGAAGATGGCACACCAGTATAAGAAGCTGGCAATACAGTATATGCTGCTGGTACTACAGTATATGAAGGTGGCACTACAGTATGTGAAGCTGGTACTACATTATGTGAAGATGGTACTACAATATATGAAGATGGTACAACAATATATGATTCTGGCACTACAGTATGTCAAGCTGGTTCTACAGTATGTGAAGCTGGTACTACAGTATGGGAAGCTGGTACTACAGTATGTAAAGATGGCACTACAATTTGTGAAGCTGGCGCTACAGTATATGAAGCTGGTGGCATGGCATATAAAGCTGGAAATACAGTGTGTGAAAAAGGCACTACAGTATGTGAAGCTGGTACAACAGTATGTGAAGCTGGTACTACATTTACATTTAAATCATTTAGCAGACGCTCTTCTCCAGAGCGACTTACAAATTGGTGAATTCACCTTCTGACATCCAGTGGAACCGCCACTTTACAATAGTGCATCTAAATCATTAAGGGGGCGGGGGGGGGGGGGTGAGAAGGATTACTTATCCTATCCTAGGTATTCCTTGAAGAGGTGGGGTTTCAGGTGTCTCCGGAAGGTGGTGATTGACTCCGCTGTCCTGGCGTCGTGAGGGAGTTTGTTCCACCATTGGGGGGCCAGAGCAGCGAACAGTTTTGACTGGGCTGAGCGGGAACTGTACTTCCTCAGTGGTAGGGAGGCGAGCAGGCCAGAGATGGATGAACGCAGTGCCCTTGTTTGGGTGTAGGGCCTGATCAGACTACAGTATGTGAAGCTGGCGCTACAGTATGTGAAGCTGGTAAAATAGTATGTGAAGCTGGTAAAACAGTATGTGAAACTGGTACTACACTATATGAAGTGGGCACTATGGCATATGAAGATGGCACTACATTATGTGAATCTGGTACTACAGAATATGAAGCTGGCACTAGAGTATGTGAATCTGGTACTCCAGTATATGAAACTGGTAATATAATAAATGAACCTGCCACTACAGTAAGTGAAGCTGGTGCCACAGTATATGAAGCTGGCACTACAGTATGTGAAGCTAGTACTAAAGTATATGAAGCTGGTTCAATAACATATTAAGCTGGCACTACAGTATATAAAGCTGGTTTGATAGTATATGAAGCTTGTACTACAGTATATGAAGATGGCACACCAGTATAAGAAGCTGGCAATACAGTATATGCAGCTGGTACTACAGTATATGAAGGTGGCACTACAGTATGTGAAGCTGGTACTACATTATGTGAAGATGGTACTACAATATATGAAGATGGTACAACAATATATGATTCTGGCACTACAGTATGTCAAGCTGGTTCTACAGTATATGAAGCTGGTACTACAGTATGTGAAGCTGGTATTACAATATATGAACCGGGCACTATATAATATGAAGCTGGCACTACAGCATGTGAATCTGGTACTACAGTATTTGAAGCTGGTATGATAGTATATGAAGCTGGTTCTACAGTATATAAAGCTGGCGCACAAGCATACGAGGCTGGCAATACAGTATATGAAGCTGGTAGTAGAGTATGTGAAGCTGGTTCTACACTATATGAAGCTGGTTCTACAGTATATGCAGCTGGTACTACAGTATGTGAAGTTGGTACTACATTTTGTGAAGCTGGTACTACAGTATGTGAAGCTGGTACTACAGTATGTGATGCAGGTACTAGAGTATATGAAGCTGGTACTACAGTATGTGATGCTGGTACTACAATATATGAATCTGGCACTACAGTACATGATGCAGGTACTACAGTATATGAAAACGGTACGACAGTATGTGAAGCTGGTACTAAAGTATGTGATGCTGGTAGTACAGTATATGACGTTCACACAAATGTATATGAAGCTGACACTACAGTATGTGAAGCTGGTTCTACAGTATATGAAGGTTGTACTACAGTATGTGAAGTTGGTATTACAGTATTTTTTAATCGGTCACTATATTATATGAATCTGGCACTACAATATGTGAAGATGGTACTATAGTACATAAAGTTGGTACGATAGTATATGAGGTGGTGCTACAGTATATGAAGCTGGTACTACAATATATGAAGCTGGCACTACAGTATGTGATGCTGGCGCGACAGTATATGAAGCCGGCACTACAGTATGTGAAGCTGGTTCTACAGTATATGAAGCTGGTACTACAATATGTGAAGCTGGTACTACACCACATGAATCATGCACTATATTATATGAAGCTGGTACTACAGTATGTGAGGCTTGTACTACAGTATATGACGTTCACACAAATGTATATGAAGCTGGCACTACAATATGTCAAGCTGGTACTACAGTATATGAAGCTGGTATTACAGTATGTGAAGTTGGTACTACAGTATATGAATTGGGCACTATATTATATGAATCTGGCACTACAGTATGTGAATCTGGTGCTTTGGTATATGAAGCTGGTACTACAATGTATGAAGCTGGGACTACAGTATGTGAAGCTGGTACTACAGTATGTGAAGCTGGTACTACAGTATATGATGCATGTACTACACTATATGAATCTGGCACTATATTATATGAAGCTGGCACTACGGTATGTGAGACTTGTACTACAGTATATCAAATCAAATCAAATTGTATCTGTCATACACATGGTTAGCAGATGTTAATGGAAGTGTAGCAAAATTCTTGTGCTTCTAGTTCCGACAATGCAGTAATAACCAACGAGTAATCTAACAAGTGTAAAGGGATGAAGCATATGTACATAAAGATATATGAATGATTGATGGTACAGAACAGCATAGGCAAGATGCAGTAGATGGTATTGAGTACAGTATATACATATGAGATGAGAAATGTAGGGTATAAAAACATTATATTAAGTGGCATTGTTTAAAGTGGCTAGTGATACATGTATTACATAAAGATGGCAAGACGCAGTAGGTGGTATAGACTACAGTATATACATATGAGATGAGTAATGTAGGGTATGTAAACATTATATTAATTAAGTGGCATTGTTTAAAGTGGCTAGTGATAAATGCTGCTGCGCCTTCTTCACCACGCTGTCTGTGTGGGTGGACCAATTCAGTTTGTCCGTGATGTGTACGCCGAGGAACTTAACTTTCTACCCTCTCCACTACTGTCCTGTCAATGTGGATAGGGGGGTGCTCCCTCTGCTCTTTCCTGAAGTCCACGATCTTCTCCTTTGTTTTGTTGACATTGTGTGAGGTTATTCTCCTGACACCACACTCCGAGGGCCCTCACCTCCTCCCTGTAGGCCATCTCATCGATGTTGGTAAGCCTACCACTGTAGTGTCGTCTGCAAACTTGATGATTGAGTTGGAGGCGTGCATGGCCACGCAGTCATGGGTGAACAGGGAGTACAGGAGAGGGCTCAGAACGCACCCTTGTGGGGCCTCAGTGTTGAGGATCAGCGGGGTGGAGATGTTGTTACCACCACCTGTGGGCAGCCCATCAGGAAGTCCAGGACCCAGTTGCACAGGGCGGGGTCGAGACCCAGGGTCTCGAGCTTGATGACGAGTTTAGAGGGTACTATGGTGTTAAAGCTGTAGTCGATTAACAGCATTCTCACATAGGTATTCCTCTTGTCCAAATGGGTTAGGGCCGTATGCAGTGTGGTTGCGATTGCGTCGTCTGTGGACCTATTGGGGCGGTAAGCAAATTGGAGTGGGTCTAGGGTGTCAGGTAGGGTGGAGGTGATATGGTCCTTGACTAGTCTCTCAAAGCACTTCATGATGACGGAAGTGAGTGCTACAGCGCGGTAGTCTTTTAGCTCAGTTACCTTAGCTTTCTTGGGAACAGAAACAATGGTGGCCCTCTTGAAGCATGTGGGAACAGCAGACTGGGATAAGGCTTGATTGAATATGTCCCTAAACACACCAGCCAGCTGGTGTGCGCATGCTCTGAGGACGCGGCTGGGGATGCCGTCTGGGCCTGCAGCCTTGCGAGGGTTAACACGTTTAAATGTTTTACTCACATTGGCTGCAGTGAAGGAGAATCCGCAGGTTTCGGTAGCAGGCCGCGTCAGTGGCACTGTATTGTCCTCAAAGCGAGCAAAGAAGTTGTTTAGTCTGTCTGGGAGCAAGACATCCTGGTCCGCGACAGGGCTGGTTTTCTTTTTGTAATCCGTGACTGACTGTAGACCCTGCCACATACCTCTTGTGTCTGAGCCGTTGAATTGCGACTCTACTTTTTCTCTATACTGACGCTTAGCTTGTTTGATTGCCTTGCGGAGGGAATAGCTTCACTGTTTGTATTCGTTCATGTTTCCGGTCACCTTGCCCTGGTTAAAAGCAATGTTTTGTGCTTTCAGTTTTGCGCGAATGCTGCCATCAATCCACCGTTTCTGGTTTGGGAATGTTTTAATAGTTGCTGTTGGTACGACATCGCCAATGCACTTGCACTTGTTGTTTGACGCAATGCAGAGCATATCCCAATCCACGTGATCGAAGCAATCTTGAAGCGTGGAATCAGATTGGTCGGACCAGCATTGAACAGACCTGAGAGCGGAAGCTTCCTGTTTTAGTTTCTGTCAAAAGGCTGGCAGCAACAAAATGGAGTCGTGGTCAGCTTTTCCGAAAGGAGGGCGGGGAGGGCCTTATATGCGTCGCGGAAGTTAGAATAACAATGACCCAGGGTTTTACCAGCCCTGGTAGCACAATCGATATGCTGATAGAATTTAGGGAGTCTTGTTTTCAGATTAGCCTTGTCCCCACATCCCCAGCTACAATGAATGCAGCCTCAGGTGGCATATGAAGGTGGCACTACAGTATGTGAAGCTGGAACTATGGTATATCAAATCAAATCAAGCTTCATTCATACAGCACATTTCAGACATGTATTGTCACTGGAAAAATCTGGTACTCCAGTATATGACGCAATAGAGGCACTTTCTCATTGCCTGAAGAGTATCATTCCCTCCCTCTCTTGCTAGCGAGGGGAGATTACATTGGTTCTGCCGTGCTCCCCTGGTGATAGCTCTCCTGGTGACAGGGCCATTCACACGCTCTGCCGGAGCGCTCAACACTGGATCTGTGACGGTGCAGCCAGCCTACCATGAAGGACTTTGATCCTCTATTACTGACACAGCCTGGGATAGTTCCTCAAGTTACTGTTACTGTTCTCTCCCAGTCCTCTCTATGGTGCTTTGCTCCCCTAGAGTGCTTTGCTCCCCTAGAATGACAGTACTCTTTAGAATGACAGTACAATGTAGAGTGACAATACTCTGTAGAATGGCAATACCCTATAGAATGAGAGTACTCTGTAGAATGACAATACACTGTAGAATGACAATACACTGTAGAATGACAATACACTGTAAAATGACAATAATCTGTAGAATGACAATACAATGTAGAGTGACAATACTCTGTGGAATGACAATACTCCGTAGAATGATAATACTCCGCAAGATGACTATTACTATTAAACCTAGCTGTAGAATTGTATCCCTTTTTCCCGTTACCGTTCTGTGACCCTAGGCAAGTGGTAAATAACACTCAACACAATCTCAAGTGAACTTTGTACTGTAGCAGCAGACTGTCCCTTTCTCTCTCTCTCTCCCGTTCTCTCTCTGTCTCTCTCTCTCTCATTCTCTCTCTCTCTCTCCCTCTCTTTCCCCCTCTCTCCCTCTCTCTCCCCTCTCTCTCTCTCCCTCCTATTTCTTCACCTAGGTCAGTTTTAGATCATGCTGTATATCACTGGACACTCGTCCTACAGCGGCCTCACAGATGCCCACAGAAAAGACTGGGCCAACCCTGAGTGGAGTCAAGCAGAGAGAAATTACATGGAAGCTTAAGCTCACTCATTTCACCACTATCTCCCTTTAAGTTCACTAATTTCACCACATTTCCTTCCTCTTTGGCTAATGCATAACTTTGTAAGATGTGCATTATTACCTTTATCGTTTCAAAGACTGTCACTGAACTATTTTCCCCCTCCAACCCCAAATAGACCTTGGCAGTCAACCTTGAGAGTTCATTTGGAGATAGGATCTGGACTCCACTGACCCTGCTCTCATCTGGACCATGGAACCGTGTGAAGCTGTCAAATCTCTGTCCATTTGACAAGGTATTGTTTATCAAATCTCTGACCTTTTCTTTTTTTAATCAGTTGTGACTGTCTGTATCGCTGAAATGAGGAAGTGAAACCTGCACTGCTGATTGTCAAACATTTCAACCTCACTGTGGAATCCTGGGTGCTTATTCACAGTATCAGTCTCGCTCTGCAGGTATATATCCAACTAGCTTTAAGTCAACAGTGCCTTGATCTGCTTCCACCACTACTTCCAAGGCTAAACTGTTTTACAGATGAGCAAGACAAAACTGCCTATTTTCTCAGTAGATATATTTTGCACGTTGCAGCAGTGTCAGCATTTTCCACTGACAGCCAATCCTCAGAGGTCAAGTTCTTTGTGTGTTTAGACGTCCCCTAATGGGTCAAGCCCCCTAAAGCCCATCAGGCCAACAGCGTGATGCAGCTCTGGCAGATCAGTGTGCAGATGGTTAGTAGTCCAGCCATGGAATTTGCCTCGTCTCACTCAACTGTCTTAATTTACGACATAATGCATGCACATTTAAAACTACTTAGAGCTTGATAATAAAAACTCTACGGATAAAGCAGCACCGGGTAGGTCTGCAAGGCACTACGAGCCAGACTATCCTCTGTAAACCTGCCATAATACGTTCCCAGCACAATAAATAAATTGATAAAATGCCTCATTGTCACCAAGTAAAACAACTGCACAACCAATACTTGAACACAACACAAGATCTTTTCACATTGTCTCTTGAAGAAGTACAACATGTATCTAACAATGGTAGAAACAACACAACAATGTATTGGTGGAAGATGACAATAATATATTCCCTGCCATGCACTTCTCTTACAAAAAAAAACATGTCAAATGTGTGGTTTCACATGTTAAAAACTTTCACACGTAAAAATTTTATTTGCAGTTTTACATGTGAAACTTTCTCATGTGAAAATCTTACGTTCACATGTGGAATTCAAAGTTCACATGTGAAAATCTCATTTGTAGTTTCACATGTAAGAAACATTCATATATGAAAATCTAACTTTCACATGTGGAATTGCAAGTTTAACATGGAGTGGTGAAATAGTGTTACTCTCCTCACATCTGAAAAGGTGATGTTAACATGTGTACAGTAGTAGCAATGTTTCCACATATAGAATTGCAAATTCTGTAATGCCATTCTGTAACAAGGTCATTTAGCCTACCTGCGTATAATAATTAAAGTGTGTTAAAAATTATAATTTCTTATTTCCGATCTATCCATTCAGTGTTACTGCCCTTAAAAAAATAAAACATAAGTCAAATTTACATTTTCACATGTGAAATTTACATTTTCACATGTGAAATCACATTTTCACATGTGAAATAGCAGTTTTCACATGTTGAGTTTAAATTTCACATGTAAAACTAAATTTCACATATATTACATTTTGAGTTCACATGTTAACACCACGTTGTCACGTGAGGAGAATAATATGTTTTCACCTGATGTGAATTGCAGTTGAAAATCGAATATGCGGTTTCACATGTGAAGAACAAGTGAAAATCTCACTTTTATAAGTTCACATGTGAAAATCAATCACATGAAATTCAATAACATGTGAAAATCAAATTAGCAAGCTCATGTGAAAGTGAAAAAGTTTCATATGTGAAAAACTTCCACATGTATTGTTCTTCACTTGTGAATTTGCAATTTGCAGTTTCACATGTAGGAAAATACCAACTTTGAAAATCTAACTTTCCATGTGAAACTTCTCATGTCTGTTTTTCCCACCTGAGATTTTTCATGTGAATTGTTCACATGTGAAACGTCACACTTACATGTATTTTTTATGTGAACTTTTCATGTGTTTTGTTCTGAGGTGTTAACACTTGTCTGAAAAACACGTTTTTTCACGTTGTCACAAAAACTCTCTCTCCAGCGCTCAAGGTTGTCAGGCTGCTCATTATTACGCACACCTGTCACCATCGTTATGAGCCTCATGAGACTAACCTGGACTCAATCACCTGCCTGATTACCTTCCCTATATATATCACTCCCTTTGGTTCTTTCCCAAGGCGTTATTGTTTCTGTTCCGTTGTTTCATGTCTGTACGCTACTCATGTTTCTTGTTTTGTTCTTTGTGTTATTTATTATTAAAGTCACTCCCTGAACTTGCTTCCAGACTCCCAGCATACACATAATTGTTTTATTTATTTCACCTTTATTTAACCAGGTAGGCCAGTTGAGAACAAGTTCTCATTTACAACTGTGACCTGGCCAAGATAAAGCAAAGCAGTGCTACAAATGGGAATAAACAAACCTACAATCAATAACACAATAGAAACATCTATATACAGTGTGTGAAAATGTATTAAGATATGGAGGTAAGAAAATAAATAGGCCATAGTGGCGAAATAATTACAATTTAGCATTAGCACTGGAGTGATAGATGTGCAGATGATGATGTGCAAGTAGAGATACTGGGGTGCAAAAGAGCACAAAATAAATAACAATAGGAGGATGAGGTAGTTGGATGGGCTATTTACAGATGGGCTGTGTACAGGTGCAATGATCGGTAAGCTGCTCTGACAACTGATGCTTAAAGTTAATGAGGGAGATATAAGTCTCAGCTTCAGTGATTTTTGCAATTCGTTCCAGTCATTGGCAGCAGAGAACTGGAATAAAAGGTGGCCAAAAGGGGAGTTGGCTTTGGGGATCACCAGTGAAATATACCTGCTGGAGCGCGTGCTACGGATGGGTGTTGCTATGGTGACCAGTGAGCTGAGATAAGGGGGGCTTTACCTATCAAAGACTTGGAGCCAGTGGGTTTGGCGACGAATATGAAGTGAGGGCCAGCCAACGAGAGCATACAGGTCGCAGTGGTGGGTAGTATTTGGGGCTTTGGTGACAAAACGGATGGCACTGTGATAGACTACATCCATTTGCTGAGTAGAGTGTTGAAGTTTATTTTTTAAAAGACATCGCCGAAGTCAAGGATCGGTAGGATAGTCAGTTTTACGAGGGTATTTTTAGCAGAATACGTGAAGGAGGCTTTGTTGCGAAATAGGAAGCGGATTCTAGATTTAATTTTGGATTGGAGATGCTTAATGTGAGTCTGGAAAGAGAGTTTGCAGTCTAACCAGACACCTAGGTATTTGTAGTTGTCCACATATTCCTAGTCAGAGCCGTCCAGAGTAGTGATGCTAGTCGGGCAGGCGGGAGCGGGCAACGATCGGTTGAAGAGCGTGCATTTAGTTTTACTAGCATTTAAGAGCAGTTGGTGGCCACGGAAGGTGTGTTGTATGGCATTGAAGCTTATCTGCGCGTTTGTTAACACAGTGTCCAAAGAAGGCCAGATGTATACAGGATGGTGTTGTCTGCATAGAGGTGGATCTGTAACTGTTTTCTGTAGGCGAAGGAGAGTCGGACCAAAATAGAGCGTATAGATTGCGATCCATGTTTAATAAAAAAAAACGTAAAACACCAATCAATACAAATACTACAAGACAAAAAGAACGAAATGAAAACCGAAACAGCCTATACTTATGTAAACTAACACAGCGACAAGAACAAGGACACTAAGGACAATCACCCACGAAACACACAAAGAATACGCAGGTTCCCAATCAGAGACAACAATAATCACCTGACTCTGATTGAGAACCGCCTCAGGCAGCCAATGACTATGCTATACACCCCACACAACCCCAAGACGAAACACACCACAAATAAACCCATGTCACACCCTGGCCTGACCCAATAAATGAAGATAAATATAATAAATATAGACCAGGGCGTGACAGGATCAGAGAATCACCAGCAGCAAGCGCGACATCATTGATATTTACAAAGAAAAGAGTCAGCCATAGAATTGAACCCTGTGGCACCCCTATAGAGATTGCCAGAGGTCCGGACAACAGGCCCTCCGATTTGACACACTGAACTCTGTCTGAGAAGTAGTTGGTGAACCAGGCGAGGCAATTATTTGAAAAATCATGGCTGTTGAGTCTGCCGATAAGAATGTGGTGATTGTCGCAGCAGGGGGTGCGGAGCTGTTTGCCGGGGTAGAGGTAGCCAGATGGAAAGCATGGCTAGCCATAGAAAAATGATGATTATCGTAGCTTTATCGATGGTGACAGTGTTTCCTAGCCTCAGTGCAGTGGGCAGCTGGGAGGAGGTGCTCTTATTCTCCATGGACTTCACAGTGTTCCAAAACCTTTTGGAATTATACTTGATTTTTTCAGGTGTTTTTTTGTAAGCGTAATGTTGAGAAAATCCTCTCAGAAAGTGAGTCCATTTTCAATAACTATCCTTTCAACAGTGAGACCGTTGTGTCTGCATAGATTTAAAATGATGTACTGGAAGGGTTTCTTGAATGATTTCTTGAGCCTAGCTGGTCTAAGACTCGACTCCCCACTGCGTCTGCACTGCACAGCACAGCCATGAATACCTGAGCCAAATCACTTATATGTAACAAAGCAGGAAATAGATAAGGATGAAAAAGCCATTTATCTTGTGGACAGGGCAATTCATTTCCCTCAGTGTTTTGAAATTTTAGCAGACTTCTTCAAACTGCTTGTCTCTAGCCCTATGATGGACCGTGGTTCAGTTTTCTCTCTGTACCCCAATATCATTAATCGTTATGAGGATAAAACAACATTGAGAGAAACACAGGTAGGTAAGTATGTTATTTGGGTCCATAACAGGCAGTATCAGGTTTTCCTTATGCATACCTCAGATAAAAGCTGGCAGGTAATGAGAGTTAACTTAACTTTTGACCTGCAACACTCACAAGTGGGTATACATGATCCTGAGTGATTTTACAGGGCAGATTATGATTTTGTTACAGGTCACTGTTTATTCTTTTGACTCTGTTCCAGTGATTAACATTCAAGCAGGAGATGATTCAGCTGTCTTAGCTGTCATCCCAAAGTCCAGCACGCAGGAAATTCCAGCTTGTAAAATTCAGCCCGTAGTATCTAAAAGCCAAAACCACCAGGACAAGGAGACAAATAAAATGGCTTAACCAAATTAAAAAATATCCCCACATATAATATTCGAAAGTGTAATCTTATCATACAAAAATTTGACCACAAACCTAGAAAGATCTTTAAAAATATATTATGACATATGTCCATATTTTTAGAATACATTTTACCCAAAAAGTATGCTTCTGATACTTGTGATTTTGCATTCCCTCCGTATATACTGGTTCTCACAATGGTTCTTGTTTATACTGTCTGCTTTTGGCACAGATAGCTCTGTTTATTTATCATGGCTTCTTAAAGGCTTATCTAGTTTGAACAAAATTCACAATTCGGATGCATCCATCAACTACGACAGTGGTCAGTGAGAGGATAGACCAACATGTTAGAGTTAGGTGGAAGCAAGTATTGTGTGAGGGTTCATCCTAGCAGCTGAGCATATTTTGAAGTGATTCATAACACAGATTAAGGATGTAAAGGACATTTATGAGTCTGCTGTGGCTGGTCTTGATGCTGCTGTACTACTGGCCTTCTGGATAGCTGAGATGCTGTCTGTCTGAAGTGGGATCAGTGGAGTGCTCTGTTCACCTCTTCATACACAGTTCAGTCTCTCTTAGGATCAATAAACTGTTTCTCATTGGTTACTCACTTCACACCTAGTTTTCTGTACAGCTACTGTAAACTTGTCAAAGGAAGGATCTCCTTCCCAGGATTGCCTGTTCTACTGGAGTACCATCAGAGTGCCACCGTCCAGTTCAGAGGGATCTTCTTGAGAATGCTGTTTATTATGTTAACTACTCCATCATGTCAAAATAGTTAACAAACCACATGTCCAATGTAAGGCATGTTTTGTTCAAATTGAGTGCAAATTTCACCAAATAACCATACAGACAGACCCCTGTTTCTCAGAGTGTTCAATGTCTCAGACAGACCAGAGCCATGGTGTTAACTCATTATGCTGTGACCAGTGTGAATGTTATTTATAGAAAGTTCCTAATCATACTGTATGATGACCATTTATCAGGGTCTGGTGTGGTGTGGTACGGGTTACTGCTCCGCAATCCTGCCGCCTCAGTTTCACTCTGATATTCTGCTGCACATGGTCCTACTGTATATCCCCCCCCCCCCCACACACACACACACGCACGAATGTGCAGCTCTGTCTTTCTGTGGTGTTGAAGTGTACAGTAGCAGCAAATATGATAGTGTCTGAGGAGAAGGGGGAGGGTTCTCATAAATCCTTCAGCTGGGGAGAGAGAGGGGAGTTAGAAAGGTCTATTAAATCAATCAAATTAATGTCTATAAAAACTCCTTTCCTTTAAAAACACACTGCTGTCATGACTCCCCTTTCTAGTTAGAAAAGTAATTTCAAAGTCAGGTTTTTTTAGTATTATTGCACTTTTTAGACAAAAGGTCTAGGTATGGGTAATTAAATAAGGTATGGGTAATTAAATAAGGTATGGGTAATTAAATAAGGTATGGGTAATTAAAAGGCCATCTATAATCACTGCTTTTTATATGTCGAATGAATGCATCGTTTTGGATGAAGGCGATGTCTGTAATTTCTTGATTGAAATAAACCAAGCAACCAAGCCAACCAATTCCTCTGACTGTAACATCAGGAGAAATCTGAGGATCCATGGCTAGACTTTTTTTACACAAGTATGACAATTGGGTACTTTTTCCACCACTGATGAAAACAAGGTAAATGAACTGTGACATGCTTTTATCATGTTGGTTAATTTAGGAACTACAGAAATGGAACCACAAGGATACCATTTAGTTTAGACCCTTATTTACATAATTAAAGTAGCAATGCAAACCAGGCTGATTGAGACTATAGACAAAGCCTTTGGTGTTCCTCCAGACATCTCAAATAAACAGCCCTCTGATCTCTGGTGTAACTAGAACAACCAAAGCAGGATTTAAAGTTTTGGATTCTGTTTTGAGTTTTTCCAATATTTCAGATGTCAGCTCAATCTTTTGAAATGTTGAGCTCAGTTTACGTAGTCAGACCATCTAATCCACAAATGAGTGATATTATTTTCCCGTTCCAATGGCTCTTCCCCACTGTCATGACACAACAGTACTGTCACTGTTTGTCCGCACTCCCCTGTCAATTTACTGGATTACTATGTCAAGGGTTTGCCTCTTGCCAATCATCGGGTCTCTCCCCAATGTCAGACTTGATTACATGTTTGTCTCGTTGATGAGGCATGCTTTTGGTTTGTATTTATCATTCTTAAGATGACAGAGGCAAGACTGTATGACACGGTTCTCGTAACACATTTACTCATCAGTTTGAAATCTTTAATGGTGCTGCCTGCTCATGGTAGGCTGATGGTAAAATTTGGGGAATTGACCACAAGCACCATTAAAACAACAGAGCCTTTTAAAAATGTGGACCACATTTCTGTTATATGCACACCAATTTGAGTCTGTTAGCCATCTTGTTTGGATAAACGGGACATCCTTTGGCTATTCATCTTGTCTATTTGACATCAGAGGGTAGTAGATTGTAAGCAGACCACCTCTTCCATCAATGGTCACTAGGTTTGTATGTCAAATCCTTTAGTCTGGCTAGAGGACACCACATAACATTTTGAAATGCATAATGCACAATGATATATGACTTAAGTTATGAACAGTGACTGGTGTAATTAAGTATTTCAGTTAACATCTGGAAATGAGCTCAATATAATTTCTAGCAATCTATTCTAATGAGGGCTTGCTGAGCTATTCGGAACTCGATCTGAAAGATGTAAATGAATGTCACCTGAACTACTATACTATTTTGTGCTGTTAAAACAGAAAATAATGATTTAGGAACACACTGGATCCTGAAACCAACTCATGAACGCAATAACGCATCTACCATTTTGTCTCCTTATATACAGATGCATTTCACAGACTGGAGCTCATCTGTTGGGATAGCAGATCAGTCAAAACTAAAACGTTACCAGTGATTTCTTCACCAGATTCAGCTTGTTTAGTCTCCAGTCCAGATTCCTTCAGGATTAGTAAAATATTAAATGTTCTAAAATGAATAGGAATAGAAACTATTTCTTAGATGCTTTTATAGATTTCATACCACTGTCAAGGAAACAGTGTCTGTTATTGTCGTTAATGTTAACAATCCCCATACAAGAGGTCTGTACTTATGTCCAATTTCCTGCAGGCCCCCTTAGCCCCGTTCACAGCTTCTTTTGGCTCTCCATGTCTCTGGGCTCTGATGAGATCTGGATAACAGATATCCAAGCGAGGGGTTCGAGTAGATGCTGCTGTTCATTTCTGTGGCTCAGCAGGTTACGCACCCCTGCATTATGCCTCCCAATAGGAAAACCACCGGAAAGTGTCACAAGACTCAGCCATCAACAGAAACCTAGAAAACCAAAAACAGTTGGTCTGTTTCTCCATTTTCACTGACACAGCATATCTCAGAGGGCACATACCTGCTGCATGGGACCTCTAGTGTAGATGCAGTACGCTGTGTGAGTGTGCAGCGAGCAGTAGCTAAACCTGTGGGACATGGAACTGCTGTGGCGTTCACCACTTCTGCTATCAGCAGATTACAAGATATCCTTCCAGGGCCAAGACTCACAAGCCCAGCACAGAACCAGCTACCTATAAACAAACCAAGTGCAAATATATGGCAAATAGAAATCAAAATTGGATGGGGTTCGGAGAAAGATGGGAGAGGTTGAGTGGAGCTGAAACGTGGGACTAAAAACAACAAAATAACTAATTTAAAATATGCTGTGTCCATAAAATGTATATAGGTTAAGAACGTTAAAATATATGGCACAGTTAAAATATATGGCAAATAGAAATCAAACCGGATGGTCTTCAGAGATAGATGGGAGGGGTTGAAGGTAGCTGGTTGGGATTAAAGACAAACAAAAGATAACTATTGTAATCTGTGAAATGTATATAAACTCAGCAAAAAAAAAGGAACGTCCTCTCACTGTCAACTGCGTTAACTTTCAGCAAACTTAACACGTGTAAATATTTGTATGAACATAACAAGATTCAACAACTGAAACATAAACTGAACAAGTTCTATAGACATGTGACTAACAGAAATGGAGTAATGTGTCTCTGAACAAAGGGGGGGTCAAAATCAAAAGTAACAGTCAGTGTCTGGTGTGGCCACCAGCTGCATTAAGTACTGCAGTGCATCTCCTCCTCATGGACTGCACCAGATTTGTCAGTACTTGCTGTGAGATGTTACCCCACCCTTCCACTAAGGCACCTGCAAGTTGCCGTACATTTCTGGAGGAAATAGCCATAGCCCTAGCCCTCACCCTCTGATCCAACAGGTCCCAGACGTGCTCAATGGGATTGAGATCCGGGCTCTTCGCTGGCCAAGGCAGAACACTGACATTTCTGTCTTGCAGGAAATCACGCACAGAACAAGCAGTATTGGTGGTGGCATTGTCATACTGGAGGGTCATGTCAGGATGTGCCTGTAGGAAGGGTACCACATGAGGGAGGAGGATGTCTTCCCTTTAACGCACAGCGTTGAAATTGCCTGCAATAACAACAAGCTCAGTCTGATGATGCTGTAACACACCGCCGCAGTGAAGAGCACTTTTTGCCAGTCCTGTCTGGTCCAGTGAAGGTGGGTTGGTGCCCATAGGCAACGTTATTGCCGGTGATGTCTGGTGAGGACCTGCCTTACAACAGGCCAACAAGCCCTCAGTCCAGCCTCTCTCAGCCTATTGCGGACAGTCTGAGCACTGATGGAGGGATTGTGTGTTCCTGGTGTGACTTGTTGTTGCCATCCTGTACCTGTCCCGCACGTGTGATGTTCAGATGTACCGATCCTGTGCAGGTGTTGTTACATGTGGTCTGCCACTGCGATGACGATCAGCTGTCCGTCCTGTCTCCCTGTAGCACTGTCTTAGGCTGGCCACATCTGCAGTCCTCATGCCTCCTTGCAGCATGCCTAAGGCACGTTCACGCAGATGAGCTTCCGGTGCCGACAGAGATGGCGTTCCTAGGAAACTATGCACTATTTAGGCTTTTTATGTGTTATTTCTTACGTTGTTACCCCAGGTAACCTTAGGTTTTATTACATACAGTCGGGAGGAACTATTGGATATAAGAGCAACGTCAACTCACCAACATTACGGCCAGGAATACAACTTTCCCGAAGCGGATCCTCTGTTTGGCCTACCACCCAGGACAATGGATCGGATCCCAGCCGGCGACCCAAAACAACGATGCCGTAGAAGAAGTGGCAGACGGAGCGGTCTTCTGGTCAGGCTCCGTGACAGGCACATCTCGCACCACTCCCGAGCATACTACTCGCCAATGTCCATTTATTGTAGCCGGGGATTGTAAACAAGACTAATCTGAAAAAAAGGCTCCCCAAATTCTATCAGCATATCGATTGTGCTACCAGGGCTGGCAAAACCCTAGACCACTGTTATTCTAACTTCCGCGACGCATATAAGGCCCTTCCCCGCCCTCCCTTCGGAAAAGCTGACCATGGCTCCATCTTGTTGCTCCCAGCCTATAGACAGAAACTAAAACAGGAAGCTCCCACGATCAGGTCTGTTCAACGCTGGTCGGATTCGACCAATCGGATTCCACGCTTCAAGATTGCTTCGATCACGTGGACTGGGATATGTTCCGCATTGCGGCGAACAACAACATTGACGAATACGCTGATTCGGTGTGCGAGTTTATTAGTGCATTGGTGATGTCGTACCCACAGCATCTATTAAAACATTCCCCAACCAGAAACCGTGGATTGATGACAGCATTCACGCAAAACTGTACGCGCGAACCACTGCTTTCAATCAGGGCAAGGTGACCGGAAACATGACCGGATACAAACAGTGTAGCTATTCCCTCCGCAAGGCAATCAAACAAGCTAAGCGTCAGTACAGAGACAAAGTGGAGTCGCAATTCAACGGCTCAGACACGAGAGGTATGTGGCAGGGTCTACAGTCAATCATGGAATACAAAAGAAAAACAAGCCCCGTCGCGGATCACGATGCCTTGCTCCCAGACAGACTAAACAACTTTTTTGCTCGCTTTGAGGACAATACAGTGCCACTGACACGGCCTGCTACCAAAACCTGCAGGCTCTCCTTCACTGTAGCCAACGTGAGTAAAACATTTAAATGTGTTAACCCTCGCAAGGCTGCAGGCCCAGACGGCATCCCTGGCCGCGTCCTCAGAGCATGCACAGATGCTGCTGACTGGTGTGTTTACAGACATATTCAATCAATCCTTATCCCAGTCTGCTCTCCCCACATGCTTCAAGAGGGCCACCATTGTTCCTGTTCCCAAGAAAGCTAAGGTAACTGAGCTAAACGACTACCGCGCTGTAGCACTCACTTCCGTCATCATGAAGTGCTTTGAGAGACTATTCAGGGACCATATCACCTCCACCCTACCTGACACCCTAGACCCACTCCAATTTGCTTACTGCCCCAATAGGTCCACAGACGACGCAATCGACATCACACTGCCCTAACCCATCTGGACAAGAGGAATACCTATGTAAGAATTCTGTTCATCGATTACAGCTCAGCATTTAACACCATAGTACCCTTCAAACTCATCATTACGCTCGAGACCCTGGGTCTCGACCCCGCCCTGTGCAACTGGGTCCTGGACATCCTGACGGGCTGCCCCCAGGTGGTGAGGGTAGGTAACAACATCTTCACCCCGCTGATCCTCAACACTGGGTCCCCACAAGGGTGCATTCTCATCCCTCTCCTGTACTCCCTGTACACCCACGACTGCGTGGCCATGCACGCCTCCAACTCAATCATCAAGTTTTCAAACGACACTACAGTGGAAGGCGTGATTACCAACAACGACAAGACAGTCTACAGGGAGGAGGTGAGGGCCCTTGGAGTTTGGTGTCAGGAAAATAACCTCACACTCAATGTCAACAAAACAAAGGAGATGATCGTGGACTTCAGGAAACCGCAGAGGGAGCAGCCCCCTATCTACATTGACAGGACAGTTGTGGAGAGTTTTAAGGCGTACACATCACAAACAAACTGAAATTGCCCACCCACACAGCAGCTCCTTCTTCAACCTCAAGAGGCTGAAGAAATTTGGCTTGTCATCAAAAACACTCACAAACTTTTACAGATGCACAACATCCGACATCCTGTCGGGCTGTATCACCGCCTGGTATGGCAGCTGCTCTACCCATAAACGGAAGGCTCTCCAGAGGGTAGTGAGGTCAGGACACCTACACCACCCGATGTCACAGGAAGGCCAAAAAGATCATCAAGGACTACTACCACCCGAGCCACTGCCTGTTCACCCCGCTATCATCCAGAAGGCGAGGTCAGTACAGGTGCATCAAAGCAGGGACATAGAGATTGAACAACAGCTTCTATCTCAAGGCCATCAGGCTGTTAAACAGCCATCACTAACATTGAGTGGCTGCTGGCAACATACTGACTCAACTCCAGCCACTTTAATAACGGAAAAATGGTGTAATCAATTTATCACTAGCTACTTTATATTATATAATGCTTACTTACCCTACATTACTCATCTCATATGTATATATTGTACGCTATACCATCTACTGCATCTTGCCATGTTGATGTAATGCATCACTAGCCACTTTAAACAATGCCACTTTATATGTTTTCATACCCTACATTACTCATCTCATATGTATATACTGTACTCTATACCATCTACTGCATCTTGCCTATGCCGTTCGGCCTTCACTTATTTATATATTTTTATGTACATGTTTGTATTCATTCCTTTACACGTGCGCGTAGTTGTTGTTGTGAAATTGTTAGGTTATATTACTTGTTAGATATTACTGCATAGTCGGAACTAGAAGCACAAGCATTTCGCTACACTTGCATTAACACCTGCTAACCATGAGTATGTGACAAATCAACTTGATTTGATTTGACCCTGGGCATCTTTCTTTTTGTGTTTTTCAGAGTCAGTAGAAAGGGCTCTTTAGTGTCCTACGTTTTCATAACTGTGACCTTAATTGCCTACCGTCTGTAAGCTTTTAGTGTCTTAACGACCGTTCCACAGGTGCATGTTCATTAATTGTTTATGGTTCATTGAACAAGCATGGGAATTAGTGTTTAAACCTTTTACAATGAAGATCTAAGTAATTTGGATTTTTATGAATTATCTTTGAAAGACACTGTCCTGAAAAAAGGGACGTTTCTTTCATGCTGAGTTTAGTATGTATAAGCTGGAAGTAAAACCCTATGTGATGTTGTCCATGAGTTTACTGCAATTAGGGGAGGGGTGTTAGGGTTAGGGGAAAACATTAAAGGAAAATGTACAGTACCAGTCAAATGTTTGGACACACCTCATTCAAGGGTTTTTCTTTATCTTTACTATTTTCTACATTGTTGAATAAAAGTGAAGACATCAATACTATGAAATAACATAATAAAGTGTTAAACAAATCAAAATATATTTTATACTTGACATTTTTCAAAGTAGTCACCCTTTGCCTTGATGACAGCTTTGCACACTCTTGGCATTCTCTCAACCATCTTCATGTGGTGCATGGAATGCACTTTAATTAACAGACGTGCCTTTTTAAAAGTTAATTTGTGGAATTTATTTCCTTCTTAATGCATTTGAGCCAATTAGTTGTGTTCTGACAAGGTACAGGGGGTAGAAGATAGCCCTATTTGGTAAAAGACCAATTCCATATTATGGCAAGAACAGCTCAAATAAGCAAAGAAAAACGACAGTCGATCATTACTTTAAGACATGAAGGTCATTCAATCCGGAAAATGTCAAGAACTTTGAAAGCTTCTTCAAGTGCAATCACAAAAACCATGAAGCGCTGTGATGAAACTGGCTCTATGAGGACCGGCACAGGAAAGGAAGAGCCAGAGTTTCCTCTGCTGCAGAGAAAAAAATCAGCCTCAGAAATTGCAGCCCAAATAAGCAGACACATCTCAACATCAACTGTTCAGAGGAGACTATGTAAATCAGGTCTTCATGGTCAAAATGCTGAAAAGAAACCACTACTAGGACACCAATAAGAAGAAGAGATTTGCTTGGGCCAAGAAACACGAGGAATGGACATTCGACTGGTGGAAAGCTATCCTTTCGGCTGATGAGTCTAAATTTGATATTTTTGGTTCCAACCACTGTGTCTTTGTGAGACGTAGAGTAGGTGAACGGATGATCTCTGCATGTGTGATTCCCTCCGTTAAGCATGGATGTGTGATGGTGTGCGGGTGCTTTGCTGGTGACACTGTCTGTGATTTATTTATAATTCAAGGCACACTTAACCAGCATGGCTACCACAGCATTCTGCAGCAATACCCCATCCCAGGTTTGCGCTTAGTTGGACTATCATTTGTTTTTCACAGGACAATGACACAACACACCTCCAGGCTGTGTAGGGGCTATTTAAGTAAAGGAAAAGCAGCCAACAAGTGCTCAGCATATGTGGGAACTCCTTCAAGACTGTTGGAAAATCATTGCAGGAGAAGCTGCTTGAGAGAATGCTAAGAGTGTGCAAAGCCGTCGTCAAGGCAAAGGGTGGCTACTTTGAAGAATCTAAAATCTTACTACATGATTCCACATGTATTATGTCATAGCTTTGACGTCTTCCCTATTTTTTTACAATGTAGAAAATAGTCTAAATAAAGAAAAACACTTGAATGAGTAGGTGTGTCCAAACTTTTGACTGGTACTGTAGATATTTACAAAAATAATATACTATGGGGGATTGGAAATTATACAGACCATTATATGCATGGAAACTTCAACCTATCTGCAATATTAAATCTGATCTAGCCCCCTAATTTTTTTTATTTTTACAAATAAATACATGGGCACCAGTTACTGAACGGCACTGTCAGTTACTTTGCCCCCCTGATCACAGAGTTGGTCCCCACATTAGAGACTGTGATGGTGAACCTCACGTTACCTCCTGAGCAGTGCAATAGGGAATATCTCATGAATATGTGTCACGCCCTGACCTTGGAGATCCTTTAAATTCTCTATTTGGTTAGGTCAGGGTGTGACTAGTGTGGGCAATTTTCTATTTCTTTGTTGGCCTGGTATGGTTCCCAATCAGAGGCAGCTGTCTATCGTTGTCTCTGATTGGGGTTCATATTTAGGCAGCCTTTTCCCACCTGTTGTTTGTGGGATCTTATTTTTGTGAAGCTGCCTGTGAGCAGCCCAGAACGTCACGTTTCGTTTTCTTCTGCATTGTTTTTGGTGAGTATTTATTAAACATGTGGAACTCTAAGTACGCTGCGCCTTGGTCCAGTCCAACGATCGTGACAGAAGATCCCACCACCCACGGACCAAGCAGCATGCCAAGGAGTGGAGGAAATCCTTGACATGGGACGAAATCATGGCAGGAGACAGAAGCCTGCCATGAAAGCAGGCGGAGGCAGCGAAGGAGCAACAGCGACGACGCCGGGGTTCGCGGCCACAAAGACAGCCCAAAATATTTTTTGAGGGAGGCACACAGGGTGGTCGGCGGTGCCGAGGTGCGAACCAGAGACAACCTGGGAGGAGGTAGAGAGGTGGTCGGTCGACCCAGGGAGAGTGCCAGAGCACGCCTGGGAGGTAATAGAACAGTGCGAGGATGGATACCGGAGAATGGAGTTGGCGAGGAGTATGCGGCAACACAGGCATTTGGAAGAGCGTGTCACCGGTCCGGTGCAATCTGTGCCGGTCCCGTGCATCAGGCCTCCAGTGCGCCTCCCCAGTCCGGTACGTCCTGTGTCTCCTCCTCGTACACGGCCTGAAGTACATGTCCCCAGTCCGGTAGTCCTGTGCCTGCTCCCCGCACTCGCCCTGATGTACGCCTCCACAGCCCAGTACGTCCTGTGCTAGCTCCTCGCACTCACCCTGAAGTGCATGTCACCAGTTCGGTGCCACCTGTACCTGCCCCATGCATAAGGCCTCTAGTGCGCCTCCCCAGTCCAGTACGTCCTGTGTCTGCTCCTCGCACTAGCCCTGAAGTGCGTGTCACCAGTCCGGTACCACCAGTTCCGGCCACACGCACCAGGCTTCCTGCGACGACCCCTAGTCCAGAGTCTCCTGCGAGGGTTCCCAGTCCAGAGCCTCCAGCGAGGGTTCCCAGTCCAGAGCCTCCAGCGAGGGTTTGCAGTCCAGAGTCTCCGGCGAGTGTTCCCAGTCCAGAGCCTCCAGCGAGGGTTCGCAGTCCAGGCCCTCCGGCGAGGGTTCGCAGTCCAGAGCCTTCGGCGACGGTTCCCAGAGCCTCCGGCGACGGTCTGCAGTCCCGAGCCTCCGCTGACGGTCTGCAGCCCGGAAACTCCGGCGACGGTTCACAGTCCGGAATCTCCAGCGATGGTTCGCCTCCAGTGATGATGATCCATGGCCCGGAGCCTCCAGTGATGATCCATGGCCTGGAGCCTCTAGAGACAATCTACAGTCCGGAGTCCCCGGCGACGATCTACGGTCCGGAGTCCCCGGCGACGATCTACTGTCCGGAGTGCCCAGCGATGATCTACAGTCCGGAGTCCCAGGCGAAGATCCACGGTTCGAATCCTCCAGCGGTGATTCACGGTCCGGAGCTTCCGGCGACATTCTCTGCACCAGAGGCGCCACCGAAGTCGGCGGAACCACGAGTGGAGCGGGAACTGCATCCCGCACCGGAGCCGCCACCGAGGGTAGATGCCCACCCGGACCCTCCCCTATTGGTTCAGGTTTGAGTCCGCACCTTTGGGGCGGGGTACTGTCACGCCCTGAACTTAGAGATCCTTTTAATTCTCTACTTGGTTAGGTCAGGGTGTGACTAGGGTGGGCAATCTATGTTTTCTATTTCTTTGTTGGCCTGGTATGGTTCCCAATCAGAGGCAGCTGTCTATCGTTGTCTCTGATTGGGGATCATATTTAGGCAGCCTTTTCCCACCTGTTGTTTGTGGGATCTTGTTTTTGTGTAGCTGCCTGTGAGCAGCCCAGAACGTCACGTTTCATTTTCTTCTACATTGTTTTTGTTGCGTTGCATATTTATTAAACATGTGGAGTACACTGCGCCTTGGTCCATTCATTCCAACGATCGTGACAATAAGTGCTATAGCTGTTCAGGTATTCTATGGCACATTCTGTGTGCAATCAGTGTAGAGGAAAAAATCTAGAGAAAAAAGTGAAGGATAATGACGGTACAGTATTATTGATTGATTTACCAGCTTGTCTTCATCAGGGATGTTTGTGAAACTTGATGAAAGAGGTTTTGACCTTTGAAGACAACTGATTTGGAACATTAGTCATTTGTTGACATTCGATGGACTCCTTGTTTTTGTACTGCCCCGTATCATCTGCTAAAGAAATCCCACAGCAGATATATTGGTCCAAGAGGATGTACCACTGACCTGATTTCAGGAATAAAGCTTCCTGAACATATTACTCCCCATCGACAGACAGTTACGGGCCACATCAGTAGGAAAATGTAATGTTGGCCCATATGATGATTTAATGATCTCATGATCTAGAGCAAGTTACTAAAAGAAACTGGATGGAAGTTAACAGAAATATTCTTAAGGTAGTTCTTTCTTCAACATTGGCTTGAAATACTTTTATGTAAAGGAGCAAGAGCTGTGTACTTTAGTATTTTGAGCAAGTTGGGCTATAAGAGCACGTTGAGTTGTAGGAAAACTACAGTTGAGGATTACAACATTCTGCCCAACATGAAAAGATAAGGCACATGCAACTGATCTAAAAACTATAGCAGATGTTTGTGTTTCTCTGCACTGTGACATTTTACTTTCTGTTTTTGGATTTAAGAAAAGAGACGAGGTACAAATTAATGAATTACCACCACATGGTCCAGGTTGACGTCAAGAAACTTCAAAGCAGATTCGACATAAACAAGACTCAAATCTCTAACGAGTGATAGTGTTTGACTACACATGATTTATGTCCATATTCGACACATCAGCCCCAGCTACCAACTGGAAAATGTTGCAAGAATGTGTCTGGTGACTGACTGTGTTGTAAATACTCTCCGAGCACACAAATTGGAGCACAGGAGGGATGGAGTATGAGTCCAAATCAAAGTATGTGAAGAATGCATCAACACAAGCGTCAATGGAAAGGATGCACAGAAATATGGCACAATCATGTAAAAGGATGCAAAATGTATTGAAATCAATGGTGTCCAATATTTGAGCTGAAGCAAGAAAAAATGTTACCCATTCAATCTCAGTCACCTAACTACAATATTATATTATATTAATATTATATCTTGATACATTAATAAATACATACTGTGTTAATTCTGGCATGTTTTGGCTGTAATGTGCATACATCCCATAGTAAGTCAATAGGGCTAACTAGCTAGCTACACACAAATAATTGACATCTACCTTGCATAACATCAATTTAGGTCATTTTTGCCTGTTAAACTATCTCATTGTTTTCAGTAGATTATTCCAATTTGCATATAGCTAGCTGATTTAGTTATGAAGTAAAACATAACTTATAAATACAAAAACAACAAACGGAACGTGAAAAACCTATACAGCCTGTCTGGTGAACACTAACACAGAGACAGGAACAATCACCCACAAACACACAGTGAAACCCAGGCTACCTAAATATGGTTCCCAATCAGAGACAACGATAATCACCTGACTCTGATTGAGAACCGCCTCAGGCAGCCATAGACTAATCTATACACCCCACACAACCCCAAGACGAAACACACTACAAATAAACCCATGTCACACCCTGGCCTGACTCAATAATTGAAGATAACATAATAATAATAGACCAGGGCGTGACAGAACCCACCCCCCCTAAGGTGCGGACTCCCAGACGCACATCAAAACAATAGGGAGGGTCCGGGTGGGCGCCTGTCCATGGCGGCGGCTCCGGCTCGGGACGTGGAATCCACTCTATGAATGTCTTAGTCCCCCTTCCTCGCGTCCTAGGATTGTCCACCCTCGCCGCCGACCATGGCCTAGTAGTCCTCACCCAGAACCCCACTGGACTGAGGGGCAGCTCGGGACAGAGGGGCAGCTCGGGACAGAAAGGCAGCTCGGGACAGAGGGGCAGCTCGGGACAGAGGAAGCCCAGCACTGAGAGGAAGCCCAGCACTGAGAGGAAGCCCAGCACTGAGAGGAAGCCCAGCACTGAGAGGAAGCCCAGCCAGGCAGTTGAATCCGGCAGATCCTGGCTGACTGGCGGATCTGGAAGAGTCTGGTTGACTAGCGGATCTGGAAGAGTCTGGTTGACTAGCAGATCTGGAAGAGTCTAGTTGACTAGCAGATCTGGAAGAGTCTGGTTGACTAGCAGATCTGGAAGAGTCTGGTTGACTAGCAGATCTGGAAGAGTCTGGCTGACTGGCAGATCTGGAAGAGTCTGGCTGACTGGCAGATCTGGAAGAGTCTGGCTGACTGGCAGATCTGGAAGAGTCTGGTTGACTGGCAGATCTGGAAGAGTCTGGTTGACTGGCAGATCTGGAAGAGTCTGGTTGACTGGCAGATCTGGAAGAGTCTGGCTGACTGGCAGATCTGGAAGAGTCTGGCTGACTGGCAGATCTGGAAGAGTCTGGCTGACTGGCGGATCCTGGCAGACTGACGGCTCTGGCTGCTTCATGCTGACTGGCAGCTCTGGCTGCTCCATGCAGATTGACAGCTCTGGCGGCTTCTTGCTGACTGGCGGCTCTGGCTGCTCCATGCAGATTGACAGCTCTGGCGGCTTCTTGCAGACTGACAGCTCTGGCTGCTCCATGCAGACTAACAGCTCTGGCAGCTCCTTGCAGACTGGCAGCTCCTTGCAGACTGGCAGCTCCTTGCAGACTGGCAGTTCCTTGCAGACTGGCAGCTCCTTGCAGACTGGCAGCTCCTTGCAGACTGGCAGCTCCATGCAGACTGGCAGCTCTGGCTGCTCCAAGCAGACTGACAGCCGTGCCTGCTCCATGCAGACTGGCAGCTCTGGCTGCTCCATGCTGACTGGCGGCTCTGGCTGCTCCATGCAGATTGACAGCTCTGGCGGCTTCTTGCAGACTGACAGCTCTGGCTGCTCCATGCAGACTGGCACCTCTGGCTGCGCTACGCAGACTGGCAGCTCTGGCTGCTCCATGCAGACTGGCAGCTCTGGCTGCTTCATGCAGACTGACAGCTCTGGCTGCTTCATGCAGACTGGCAGCACAGGCTGCTCCGAACAGGCAGGAGGCTCCGGCAGCGCTATAGAGGAGGAAGGCTCTAGAAGCGCTGAACAGGCGGGAGACTCCGGTAGCGCAGGAGAAGAGAAAGGCTCTGATAGCGCTGAACAGACAGGAGACTCCAGCAGCGCTGTAGAGGAGGAAGGCTCTAGAAGCGCTGAACAGGCGGGAGACTCCTACAGCGCAGGAGAGGAGAAAGGTTCTGATAGCGCTGAACAGACAGGAGACTCCAGCAGCGCTGTAGAGGAGGAAGGCTCTAGAAGCGCTGAACAGGCGGGAGACTCCGACAGCGCAGGAGAGGAGAAAGGCTCTGATAGCGTTGAACAGACAGGAGACTCCAGCAGCGCTGTAGAGGAGGAAGGCTCTAGAAGCGCTGAACAGGCGGGAGACTCCGACAGCACAGAAGAGGGGGAAAGCGCTGGCTGCGCTGAACAGCCTCAGGCAGCCATAGAATAATCTATACACCCCACACAACCCCAAGACGAAACACACTACAAATAAACCCATGTCACACCCTGGCCTGACTCAATAATTGAAGATAACATAATAAATATAGACCAGGGCGTGACACTTTTGCCATTGTCCTGGCTGGAAGAAGGTTCAGTGAACGGGTAAGTCCATAGTAAGTCAATAGGTCTAACTGGCTAGCGAGCCACAAATAATTTACATCTACCTTGCATTACATTAGTTTTAGGCATTTTTTGCCTGTTACCTTAGCAGCTTAGATAGATTATTACGATTGACATATAGCTAGCTGATAATTATGAAGTAACCGTTTGCTTTATGCATATCTTGTTTTGCCTCTATTGTTGCCTTTGTCCTGGCTGGAAGAAGGTTCAGTGAATGGGGAGGTGCAGATTGAGGTAATACACTAGGGGGAGTGCAAGTGCTTCTCAAATGTAATGTTTTCTGCATACTCCACACTCTCATCCTCACAAGAACGTACTCAAGAGAACATCATCCGAGAATGCACTTGGAGCATGAGAGTGTGGAGCACGGTAGTATGCATATTGAGAAACACCCTGTGTATGTGTGAGGGCGCTGCAGTGGCACTATGGAGAGAGCCCCCAGTTCTCCTCCCCTCATCTGAGAAAGCCTCTTAAGCCTTGGTCACACTGCCTTGGTCACACCGCCATTTCCTGGTTACTAATATTCTAATAGTTAACCTAATATCAGTTTATGTGACAAAATAAGCAAGTATAGTGTAAACCGCTGTGAAATATATTTTCCATAACACAAAAATATAGTATTTTCAACTGTTTAAAGCTCGTGTACAAAACAAAAAGTAAAAAATGCAAAAACCAAACTTAAGACTGGGAAGCATAGAAACAACGAATAGTTTTTAATACGGACTGTCCAAACATCAAATTAGAAGTGACCAAATCGGATTTTTTTGTGTGTTCAGACAGCAGTCCTTTGCTGACATGGCTACACTAGCTGTCATAGTAACGATGGGTGTGCTTGCTGTGGTGTACTGTAGGCTGATTGGTGGTAGTGCTCCTGCTTCCTATCGCTCAGAGGTTATGTAGCAAACTAAAGTGACAACAATGCCTGCCATGGATGTTTCCCAATTCCTTTGAATGTTCAGAATCATAGTGTAATAACACTTTTAAAGCCTCAAAAGATATGATGATCCAATTTTCAAAACTAGTCATTTTTGGCTAGCCACAGCAGTCACTTAGCTAGCTATGAAGATGTTGAGCGTTCTAGCACTTTCACTAATTTGTTTCTAAACAATTAAAGAAGTTGTTCACCTTTTTACTACTTAAAACTAGATGGTTACTCACCCTGAACATAGTGTATGGGAGAGGAGAAAAAGTTTCTTTTAAAACAGCCACTACAATGTTCAGCTAACTTTATCAATCACAAGCTAACAATCAATAGAAGTGATTTTTATTTTATTTTTTATTGCCAAATCACATTGTAGTAACATTAAACCAAACATGGCGTTGATTTGAAAAGATTTCAGATTATTTGGACATTCTTTTTTTAAACATGTGCTAATGCCCAAATCACTTCCATTGATTGTTAGCTTGTGGTGGCTAAGGTTAGCTGAAGTTTGTCGTGGATGTTCAAAGAAATCTGAACCATGGATTACAGTTTATCTTGCTCCATGGACTACTTTCAGGGTGAAGAACCATCTAACATCAAGTTGTAAAATAGTGAACTACTCCTTTAACAAGCTAGGTAGCTAACACATGTTCTTGTCAAACTGTCAACAGAGTAGCTAGCAAGCAGCAAAATATGCCAAATAACAGTCTAAAAACCACTTGAGGGCAAATCAGTCAGATTTGACCATTCAGACGCATTGCCAGGAATCAGATTTCTATCTGAATTCAAACCACTTACGAAGGTGGTTTGAAATGTGGCTTAAAATATATGATTCCATGTGCTTTTTGGCCGTTTCAAATCTGCAGGAAAAAGAACAGATTCTAATCGGATATGCAAAAAATGGGATTTTAGTCACTTCAAACTGCCAATGTGAACAAAGCTTTAGTTTGCCTAGCAGAGCCCAGACTGCCTTAAAGCCCCAGGGTTCCGGTCGAGAAGTACGCTTTCAACTGTACCAAGAGGACAGTTTCGGAATTGCAGTTTAACTGAAGTCCGGCTCAGAAAGACAATTCCCATTCGGCCCCGTAGAGAAGTATAATGAGAAAATTCCTGATAAAACACTTTATTCATCACCTTTTTGCACAAACATCCATTTAATTATTTAAATAATTGTTTTTGAGGCAGATTGTTTTTCATCACTCTCAGCCGAAGATGTAAAAATGTTATATTCATCCATTGTCTGTCATGCTTCTGGATGATGTGATGACGTTCTCGATACTCGCAGAGGGTCCCAGTGCACACTGAGTGTGCAGGTGTAGACGTCCCAGTAAAACATGGCTGCAACCACGAAACGGGGTATGCGGACATGGGTAGATCACGTTGAAAACAACGGTCAGCCATCTTGGACGCAGTCTCAGTTCTTTTATAGCTCAATGGAATGCCTCACTCAACCGCTTTCCTGCTTGTTCCAATAAATCTAGCGTATGTCCCAGGAAATCTAATGGATAGGCATACGTGTTCGACTGCAGGTTTGAGTTTCAAGTGTTATCCTTGGGATCCTCCACGGGATGTGATTCTTACTCCAAATATGGGAAACTATATACAGTATGTGCAGAACACATGGTTTATGTCTTTTTTACAGCCCTTGCAGCTTAGGAGTCTTAAGATTCTAATCGCTGCTAAATATGACCAAATACAGACAGACTATCTATGCAGACCAAATATTTATTTCATCTTCCACACACACACACATGAATAATAGTCGTCATTCTTTTTGAATGGTGACTAAGAACACATACTGTAATCTAACGTCCAATGTGGGAGAGAACAGGGAGTTATTAATCTAGACATGAGCACATAGCAGGCACGTGTCACTAGATCTTGCAGATAACCTTCACTGTTTTTGTGGCCAACTGTCTGCATACCTACCTCCCATGTTTTGAAATGGTAAATTAGAGAAAAAAAACATCTTACCTCGAATTTCAATGTTGACAAGAAAAGGTAGTAAATCACATTCAAAGGCTTTGCATGAAGGGACTAGACACAGAAATCAAGCCTTGTTTCTACGTCGGTTTCTGCCCCTGACTATCATAAACCAATGACATTCGTAGTCCGCTAATGTGTTCAAACATTCAGTATGAATAACCAGTGATGAATAGTCATGCTGCTCATGCTGAGATCCTAGTTAGGACCCATCCAATGAACATCGGCTTCTACTGGCCAATTCCCTGTAACAAATGATTGTAAATTATGCACAGTTAATCTTGGAGACTTCCATGTCGACCTCTTTGAGCTTTGGCAGGAATCACTAGGGAGAGCCTGCATGTCCTTCAGTCTAATGCCAGGTCTCACTGAACTCTTAACTGGTGTATAAAGTATGACTATATTTTACACTAGAAACGGAATTATTCTAGTAGAAATTTGAGATTACAATCCATCTACGTCAAGCTATGCCTGTCCATCGGGACATTATTGAAGGTGAATCAACAACATGTTGTTGGTTATAGATAACTAGTACGGAGAAAAAAAGAAGCTGAAAAAATCAATTTAGACAGAATCATTGTCGAAATTAAAAAGAGGATGTAATAGATACATGATCCAACATCAAAAATCAATCAATCAATTAATTGAGGTAATATGTACATGAATGTATAGTTAAAGTGACTATGCATAGATGATAAACAGAGAGCAGCAGCAGTGTAAAAGAGGGGGTTGGAAGGGGGGGGTGGAGATGGGGGCGGGAGGCGGGACACAATGCAAATAGTCCGGGTAGCCATTTGATTACCTGTTTAGAAGACTTATGGCTTGGGGATAAAAGCTGTTGAGAAGCCTTTTGGTCCTAGACTTGGCGCTCTGTTACCGCTTGCCATGCGGTAGTAGAGAGAACAGTCTATGGCTGGGGTGGCTGGGGTCTTTGACAATTTTTAGGGCCTTCCTCTGACATTGCCTGGTGTAGAGGTCCTGGTTGGCAGGCAGCTTTGCCCCAGCAATGTACTGGGCCGTATGCACTACCCTCGGCCGGAGGCCGAGCAGTTGCCCTACCAGGCAGTGATGCAACCAGTCAGGATGCTCTCAGTGTTATGTTTTATGTTTTGTCGTGCCCTCTTCATGACTGTCTTGGCATGTTTGGACCATTCTAGTTTGTTGGTGATGTGGACACCAAGGAACTTGAAGCTCTCAACCTGCTCCACTACAGCCCGTCGATGAGAATGGGGGCATGCTTGGTCCTCCTTTTCCTGTAGTCCACAATTACCTCTTTTGTCTTGATTACGTTGAGGGATAGGTTGTTATTCTGTCACCAGCCGGCCAGATCTCTGCCCTCCTCCCTACAGGCTGTCTCGTCATTGTCAGTGATCAGGCCTACCACTGTTGTGTCGTCTGTTAATTGAGTGATGGTGTTGGAGTCGTGCCTGGCCATGCAGTCGTGGGTGAACAGGGAGTACAGGAGGGGACTGAGGTCGCACCCCTGAGGGGCTCCAGTGTTGAGGATCAGCGTGGCAGATGTGTTGCTACCTACCCTCACCATTTTTGGGCGGCCTGTCAGGAAGTCCAGGATCCAGTTGCAGAGGGAGGTGTTTAATCCCAGGATCCTTAGCTTAGTGATGAGCTGTGAAGGCACTATGGTGTTGAACGCTGAGCTGTAGTCAATGAATAGCATTCTCATGTAGGTGTTCCTTTTGGCCAGGTGGGAAAGGGCAGTGTGGAGTGCGATGGAGATTGCATCATCTGTGGATCTCTTTGAGCGGTATGCAGATTTAAGTGGGTCTAGGGTTTCTGGGATAATGGTGTTAACATGAGCCTTTTCCAGACTTTCAAAGCACTTCATGGCTGCGGACGTGAGTGCTACTGGTCTGAAATAATTTAGGCAGGTTACCTTAGTGTTCTTGGGCACAGGGACTATCGATGCTTGAAACATGTTGGTATTATAACCTCAATCAGGGACATGTTGAAAATGTCAGTGAAGACACCTGCCAGTTGGTCGGCAAATGCCCGGAGCACACGTCCTGGTAATCCGTCTGGCCCAGCGGCCTTATGAATGTTGACCTGTTTAAAAGGTCTTACTCACGTCGGCTACGGAGAGAGTTATCACACAGTCGTCCGGAACAGCTGATACTCTCATGCATGCCTCAGTGTCACTTGCCTCGAAGCCAGCATAGAAGTGATTTAGCTCGTCTGGTAGGCTCGTTTCACTGGGCAGCTCGCGGCTGTGCTTCCCTTTGTAGTCTTTAATAGTTTGTAGGCCATGCTACATCCGACGAGCTTCGGAGCCTGTGCAGTACGATTCAATTTTAGTCCTGTACTGGTGCTTTGCCTGTGTGATGGTTCGTCGCAGGGCATAGCCTACCTACCTATCTGCATGGAAACCATATAAACAGTAGGAGATGGACCCAAGTGTAAGCCACAGACTGGTTAGAGTCCCGCACCTTGAAGCGGCAGCTCTACCCTTTAGCTCAGTGAGAATGTTGCCTGTAATCCATGGCTTCTGGTTGGGGTTATGTACGTACGGTCACTGTGGGGATGACAGTGACTGATGTGGTGTACTCCTCAATGCCATCGGAAGAATCCCGGAACATATTCCAGTCTGTGCTAGAAAAACAGTCCTGTAGTTTAGCATATGCTTCATCTGACCACCTTTTTTATAGACTGAGTCACTGGTACTTCTGCTTTAATTTTTGCCTGTAAGCAGGAATCAGGAGGATAGAATTATGGTCAGATTTGCCAAATGGAGGGCGAGGGAGAGCTTTGTATGCGTCTCTGTGTGGGGAGCAAAGGTAATCTAGAATTTTTTCCCCTCTGGTTGCGCATGTATCATGCTGATAGAAAATAGGTAAAACTGATTTAAGTTTCCCTGCCACTAGGAGTGCCGCCTTTGAGTGAGCGGTTTCCTGTTTGCTTATTTCCTTATACAACTGAGTGCGGTCTTAGTGCCAGCATCCGTCTGTGGTGGTAATAAACAGCTACGAAACAAATAGATTAAATGACTCTTGGCAAATAGTGTGGTCTACAGCTTATCATGAGATACTCTAATTCAGGCGAGCAAAATCTAGAAACTTCCTTAGATTTCATGCACCAGCTGTTGTTTACAAATATAGATCCTTACAAGGCACCCCGTCCTGTGTCCTCTATACCTGCGTCTCTTTCTTTTGCCAATGACGGGGATTTTGGCCTTGTCGGGTGTCTGAAGTACATCCTGTGAGTCCTGCTTGTTGAAGAATTTTTTTTGTCTAATCCGAGGTGAGTGATCACTGTCCTGATATCCAGAAGCTATTTTTTGCCGTAAGATAAGGTGGCAGAAACATTATGAACAAAATAAGTTACAAATAACACAAAGAAACCACAAAGTAGCACAATTGGTTAGGCGCCCGTAAAACTGCTGCCATTTCTTTCAGCGCCATCTGTTCCTTTCTACAGAGGGTTCGACCTGGAACCAAAAAGGGCTCTCCTATGGGGAACAGCCGAAGAACCCTTTTGGAACCCTTTTTTTCTAAGAGTGTACTACCTACCTATCTGCATGGAAACCATATAAACAGTAGGAGGTGGACCCAAGTGTAAGCCACAGACTGAAACCAAAAAGAAGCCCTATTTCGACGGGCGGTTACTTGCTGTTTATGACATCCAGTCAACATAATCATGAATCAAGATGAAGATAATCAAACCTTCTTCCTACATTTCTGTATTTTTTGGGGCTGGAGCAATATCTAAAGAGGCCTTACAAACCATAGTACCTCATGGATGCAGGGCTCATCTGCGAAGAGACGGTGGTTAAATTGTTACAAATGCTTTTGTGGCTGAATGGAAGCAAGTTCCCATAGCAATGTTCCAACATCTAGTGGAAAGCCTTCCCAGAAGAGTGGAGACAGCAAAGGGGGGACCAACTCCATAATAATGCCCATGATTTTGGAATGAGATGTTCGACGAGCAGGTGTCCACATATTTTTGGTCATAATGGTGTGTATAGACAGTATGGACAGTATATGAATTGAAAAGGTGTGTACAGCAGTAGTTATATAGGATGACTTTATGTACATTCAGCAGCAGTCTCTAAGGTGCAGGGTAGAGTACCGGGTGGTAGGCGGGGAATAACAGTGACTAAGGTTCAGGTCAGGGTATTGGGCGAAGGCTGGCTAGTGGTGACTGTTTAACAGTCTGATGGCCTGGAGACAGAAGCTGTTTTTCTAGGTCCCTGCGTTGATGCACCTGTATTGTCCCCGTCTTCTAGATGGAAGCGAGATGAACATGCTGTGGCTCGGGTGGCTGAGGTTCTTGGCCTTCCTGTGAACACTGGGTGCTGTAGATGTCCTGGAGGGCAGGCAGTCTCCCCTCTGGAGAGCTCTGCGGTTGCAGACGGTGCAGACGGTGCAATTGCTGTACCAGGCGGTGATACAGCCTAACAGGAGGCTCTCAATGGTGCATCTATAGAAGTGTGCGAGGGTCTTAGATGGCAAGCCTTCTTCACCACACTGTGAAGGGACAATTTCAGGTCGTCAGTGATTTGCACGCCGAAGAACTTGAGGTATTTGATCCTCTCCCCATTGATGTGAATGGGGGCATGCACTCTCTGCAGTCCACAATCAGCTCATTCATTTTGTTGACATTGAGGGAGAGGTGTACTGTGTAGCTCAGTTGGTAGAGCATGGCTGCTTGCAATGCCAGGATTGTGGGTTTGATTCCCATGGGGACCAGAATGAAATTGTATGTAATCACTATTGTAAGTTTCTCTGGATAAGAGCATCTGTGTCACGCCCTGGTTGTAGTATATTGTGTTTGTCTTTATTTATTTGGTCAGGCCGGGGTGTGACATGGGTTTATTGTGGTGTGTTTTGTCTTGGGGTGTTGTTAGGTGTTGGGCGTGTGGCTTAGTGGGGGTATCTATCCTAGTCTATGGCTGTCTGGAGTGGTTCTCAATCAGAGGCAGGTGTTTATCGTTGTCTCTGATTGGGAACCATATTTAGGCAGCCATATTCTTTGAGTGTTTCGTGGGTGATTGTTCCTGTCTCTGTGTTTGTGTTCACTAGATAGGCTGTATAGGTTTTCACGGTCGTTCTTTGTTTTGTTTGTTATTTCATGTCGAGTTCATTTTATTAAAGAACATGAATAACCACCACGCTGCATTTTGGTCCGCTTCTCTTCCACCAGACGAAAGCCGTTACAATCCGCTAAATGATGTAGGCTGTCTCGTCGTTGTTGGTAATCAGGCCAACAATCAGTTGTTGGTAATCTACCACTGTTGTGTCATCAGTAAACTTGAATATTGAGTTGTAGATGTGCATGACCATGCAGTCATGGGTGTACAGCAGGGGTGTGCAACTCCAGTCCTCAGGGGCCTGATTGGTGTCACACTTTTTCTCCATCCCTAGCAAACACAGCTGATTAATCAAATTGCATTCTAACCTGAAGATCATGATTAGGTGATTATTGGAGTCAGGTGTGTTAGCTGGGGCTGGGGCAAAACTCTGACACCAATCAGGCCCCAGAGGGCTGGAATTGCCCACCCCTGATGTACAGGAAGGGGCTGAGCACACACCCCTGTGGGGACCCCATGTTGAGAATCAGTGTGGTGGAGGTGTTGTTGCCTACCTTCACCACCTGGTGTTGGCCCATCAGGAAGTCCAGGACCCAGTAGCACATGAAAGTGTTCAGACCCTGAGCTTCGATGGCACTATGGAGATATGAGTCATAAAACTGTTCCAATTAGTTACCTCTCTATACAAATAATAATATCTGATGTGACACACTGAGAGCTCCCCACAAATAGGAAGGGAGGACAGTACGGCATGCTTTCACAGGTTCTCATGGTCATTTTCATGGTCCAAAATGACAATAAATACTTTCACAGAAGAAGGGGGTAGTTTGTTACTAGCCTTTTAAAAATTGATCAGTCATGTGCCACAAATCACGATAGTAAAACATGGACAGCAGATCTCACTTCCCAGAGTACCTCAGCTATGCAAGAGGGGGAACTCCTAAAGCCCACAAAGAGGGATCCCCTCTGATACTCTGACTTATATCGCAAAGAACATATACTTCCTGTAAATCAGCGATGATCTTGTTCTGTTGTTAATTTGCACATTCTTGAAACCTGGGATAAAAGGGATTCCCGCGCAATCAATGTCCGAGGAATTCCCCTTGGTTTTTTCCAGTTGTTTCTAATCAGAGATAGCTTACCCTGCTGAACTATCTGTGACTTGTGTATGCATGATACAGTACATGGCAACAGAGACTGCCTTGGCTACGTGATATGTATGGATGATGCATCGTAATGCAATTGACCGTTGCTTTTATTTTTCAAATGATTAATGTTTCCTTCGCGTGGCTTTCATTTTACACTTTTCTCCTATTATGTGCCAGTGCACGGTTTGATATGATCAAGTGATTTGCAACAAGAGCTTTTGATCCAACAATCGAAAGCAGATGTTTTTACAGTGTGAGTAAATCATACATGTGGATGGTGATAACCCTACATTGTTAACTACACGTGGATGGTGATAACCCTACATTGTTAACTACACGTGGATGGTGATAACCCTACATTGTTAACTACACGTGGATGGTGATAACCCTACATTGTTAACTACACGTGGAAGGTGATAACCCTACATTGTTAACTACACGTGGATGGTGATAACCCTACATTGTTAACTACACGTGGAAGGTGATAACCCTACATTGTTAACTACACGTGGAAGGTGATAATCCTACATTGTTAACTACACGTGGATGGTGATAACCCTACATTGTTAACATCATGTGGATGGTGATAAGCCTACATTGTTAACTACACGTGGATGGTGATAAGCCTACATTGTTGACTACACGTGGATGGTGATAAGCCTACATTGTTAACTACACGTGGATGGTGATAACCCTACATTGTTAACTACACGTGGACGGTGATAACCCTACATTGTTAACAACACGTGGATGGTGATAACCCTACATTGTTAACTACACGTGGAAGGTGATAACCCTACATTGTTAACTACACGTGGAAGGTGATAACCCTACATTGTTAACTACACGTGGAAGGTGATAACCCTACATTGTTAACTACACGTGGATGGTGATAACCCTACATTGTTAACATCATGTGGATGGTGATAACCCTACATTGTTAAACTAACCCTACACACACGTGGATGGTGATAACCCATTGTTTACATTGTTAACATTTTTAACACGTGGATGGTGATAAGCCTACATTGTTAACTGCATGTGGAAGGTGATAACCCTACATTGTTAACTTGTGGAAGGCGATAAACATTGTTGACACGTGGATGGTGATAACCCTACATTGTTAACTACACGTGGATGGTGATAACCCTACATTGTTAACTACACGTGGATGGTGATAACCCTACATTGTTAACTACACGTGGAAGGTGATAACCCTACATTGTTAACTCATGTGGATGGTGATAACCCTACATTGTTAACGTGGATGGTGATCATGTGGATGGTGATAACCCTACATTGTTAACTACACGTGGATGGTGATAACCCTACATTGTTAACTACACGTGGAAGGTGATAACCCTACATTGTTAACTACATGTGGAAGGTGATAACCCTACATTGTTAACTACACGTGGATGGTGATAACCCTACATTGTTAACTACACGTGGATGGTGATAACCCTACATTGTTAACATCATGTGGATGGTGATAAGCCTACATTGTTAACTACACATGGATGGTGATAACCCTACATTGTTAACTACTCGTGGATGGTGATAACCCTACATTGTTAACTACACGTGGAAGGTGATAACCCTACATTGTTAACTACACGTGGAAGGTGATAACCCTACATTGTTAACTACACGTGGATGGTGATAATCCTACATTGTTAACTACACGTGGATGGTGATAACCCTACATTGTTAACATCATGTGGATGGTGATAAGCCTACATTGTTAACTACACGTGGATGGTGATAAGCCTACATTGTTAGCGACACGTGGATGGTGATAAGCCTACATTGTTTACTACACGTGGATGGTGATAAGCCTACATTGTTAACTACACGTGGATGGTGATAAGCCTACATTGTTAACTACACGTGGAAGGTGATAACCCTACATTGTTAACTACACGTGGATGGTGATAACAATACATTGTTAACTACACGTGGATGGTGATAAGCCTACATTGTTAACTACACGTGGAAGGTGATAACCCTACATTGTTAACTACACGTGGAAGGCGATAACCCTACATTGTTAACTACACGTGGATGGTGATAAGCCTACATTGTTAACCGCACGTGGAAGGTGATAACCCTACATTGTTAACTACACATGGATGGTGATAACCCTACATTGTTAACCACACGTGGAAGGTGATAACCCTACATTGTTAACTACACGTGGATGGTGATAACCCTACATTGTTAACTACACGTGTATGGTCATAATAACCGTATATTGTTCAGCTACGTAGATCAGTCATCATATTTTATTTATCCAAAGCCTAGTTCATAAGGTTTTTGTGGGGTGCAAAAAGTGCAGATAAAAGCATGACCGTAGTAAGACTCAGTGTTGTGTGCAGTACCATTGGTTTCCAAACCCACAGACAGAACTAGCCCAATGCCTAAAGCAGTTAAAAGATCAACCTGTGAGCTGTCTGTGCCCTTTTCTTTCTCATCAGAGCACTCTGGCCCTGTAAAGGGTCCAATAAAAAGCTCTGGAAGTGTTTACACTCATACTGTAGGAGCATTGAGAGCCAGAGCTCCCTATGGACTCATATCCAGATCTGTTATGTGACTTTGTCAGAACTAGAACCTCTACATCAGCAGATTACTATGATGTCAGGGGGATGATGTATGCTGGCGCACTGTGGAGAGCTGTGGCTGACTGGATGTTAATGGGTGCTCAGTGTCTGGGGGGTGGCACAAGGGAAAGGTTTGACTTCAATTCGTTGCCATTATTCAAAACAGTTTCGATGCATGGGTCTCAACATCATCCAGCGCCTGAGCAGCTAAAAACGCCCATACTATCAGAATGGACAAAAGCAGAGTAGCCACAGCAAATAAAACTGGAAGTATACGTGGGAGGATGAAATGCCATTGTTGACCTTCGAATCGTTCTGCAAACCCTCACTGAAGAATTCACTTTCATTCAAATCAGTGTTGGCTAGTGGGAAAGGCAGGCTATGCTGGTGTTCTGTACAGTGAAAGGGCTGTCTGTTTGTGTGTGCATATTTGTTCACTGTGTGCAACACTCTACTAATGCACTCTTATCAACCACTCAATTATTATTCATGAACAGCTATGACCAGTCCCTCAGATTACATTCATGCCATATTATTAAATTGCGATAGTTTGGCAATACTCTAAGGTACGGTACCTTGTCAATAAGATTTTAAATGATATAATATTGGTGGTACAGATGTGTTCACATACTGAAAAAGCAAACAAATACAATAAGATAATCCCTACAGCTGCTTGGTCTTTCTCTAATAGAACTGAATGAACTGATGAAACAGTAGTTTGTACAATATCCACTGGATAGCAATGGAACAGGACAAGTTCCCCCCAAAAAACATGATGTATGATTATAGTGAAAATAATTTTGCTTTGTACTAGTAATGATTACATATTTATCTGCTTTTTTTTGGAACAACTTAATTCCATATTCTGTAGTAACAACGATCATGGTATGTTCTTGTGTTTTTGCTATTACCCAAAAATACCATTTTTACTAAGCTTGAAAGGACAATATCAGAACAATATCATGAGGCATCATATGAGTTACCTTTCCAATCATTTTCCTTCTAAACCTCATCAGTGTCAGTATGGGATTCTCAGAATCATTCTGTTCCACAGGTGCCAGTCAGTCAACTGCAGCTTTTCAACCACCGGCGAGAGTCTGAAGTAGTGAAATACAGATGGCATGTCCATGGCACTCAGACCATGTCATCGTTATCTACACGTGTGGTTGCCAGGAGGACTTCTAATGTAATGATGTGATGATACATCCTGTTGCTCTGCACATCGTAACGCTTTACGGTTCATTTACAAACGGCACACTGTGTTTCAGGGTGGCTTTCAAAATACGTTTTTACATTCCTGAATGTAATGGACTGAGAGTTGAGGGGCTTTATTCCTCCATACATGTAGTACAGCACATGGCAAAACAAAGTGGGACATACCTATACCCTGAAAGGCAGCTGATCGTCCATTATCACCAACTCTGAGCCCATTAGCTAGAATGTTCTGGCACACAGGGAGCACTGCGGATGACTTGGCGTCTGTCTATAAACAATGAATGAAGACAAGGCCTTTGAGAGAAGTGCATCCAACATATTCACACTATGACCTCACTTACAGGAATCGGACAGAGTCACTGCAACCAATGAATCATCTTCTTCCAAGCATGGATCCAGGAGGACTCCAAAGTTAACAATGCGAACCATGCTAACACACTGCATTGGAAGTGCTTTTGCTAAGTTACCTCCAAACATGTTGCCTATACTTGTGTACATACTTTATACAAGTATAGTGCACATGGATACGCAATGATAACCTATATCCAGATCCGAACATGCTGTTTGCCAGGCTCTAAGGTAGTTTTATGGTGAAAAGATTGAATAGGCCATCATGACGTTATTTCATAGTACTTCATTTAGATCAAGTCGTGCTAGGCAGTTCCAACGCCATGGTAAAAGCCATACTTCCCTTGTTAGCATTTAGGGATGAAGTGTGAATTACCATCAATGATTTACGATGGCCAGCAGTTCAAGTTCATTTCAGGACATTGGCATGTTCTCGAGAACAAACAGTAGAACAAGAAAAACCTTTCGGCAAAGTCTGGCAACAAACTTCATGTTCACTCGTAAAATATGGTTAGGTTCTTAGACTTCCATAGAAGAATCTGGCTGTTTGATGGAAAGGGGGCTAGATACTTTTTTGCGTAAAACCTTAATTTAATCTCTCCAGCTAGAGCCATGTCAGGTGTCCCCCTGTAATTTTCCATTGTGGTCATCTGATGATGGTAACGTGCCATTCAAGGTTGCTTGATCCTCCTGTACATGATCTGCTTTGTGCCTTCACAAATGTAAGCACTAGCACTGCTGTCTTTTATTGATTTTTCAGGAGATAGTTTACTGAAGCATTTATTCAGTAGATAACATTTGAGCACTCATGTGATAGGCTACGCCATCAGAGAGACCCCAAATGTGCCTTAAGCTGAAATGTTAGCCAAAACAGATACATGCACTCCTTCACGCCAGACCTTTTTTCGTAAGGACTTGCTGCAGGACTTGCTGATGCTGCAGTAAAAACGCATGGCTGCAGGGCACGAAGTGGGAAAGTGTCCAGTCTGGTGGTGGTGGTGAGTGCTAATGTACGTTTACTGTCTCATCATGAGTGTTTGTAGATTCCAGACCTCAAGGAACAGGGATGAATCTGCTAGTGTGCTAACGCTAGCCTGCTGGATCACGCAAAGTCTAATAGACCAATGACAGTTTATGGGGTCAAAGAGGTGGGAGTCCTGCAGCTGCAATATCTTATCACTCATCTGTATGGGGTCAGTATATGGGTAGTTAAGAGTAAAACATCCAGTACCAGACAAAAGTTTGGACACACCTACTCATTCAAGGATTTTTATTTATTTTCACTATTTTATACATTGTAGAATAATAGTGAAGACATCAGCACAATGAAATAACACATATAGAATCATGTAGTAAGCAAAAAAGTGTTAAACAAATTGAAATATATTTTATATTTGAGGTTCTTCAAAGTAGGCACCCTTTGCCTTGATGACAGCTTTGCACACTCTTGGCATTCTCTCAACCAGCTTTATGAGGAACGCTTTTCCAACAGAATTGAAGGAGGTCCCACACATGCTGAGCACTTGTTGGCTGCTTTTCCTTCACTCTGCGGTCCAACTCATTCCAAACCATCTCAATTGGGTTGAGGTTAGGTGATTTGTGGAGGCCAGGTCATCTGATGCAGCAGTCTCCTGCACTCTCGGCTGCAATATCGAACAATGAGTCTGCACACTACATTTTGTGACCGAGTATGTGATAACCCAGAACTCCCAAAAACAAATATTTTTTGCATGTATATCATAGTGTGGCCATCATTAAATGCATCAACATTATTTTCTCAAACTCTTTAGGTACTATTGTGATGAGTCCAAAAACCAAATTTGGAGTGAATCTGACTTTTAGTCCATGAGAAGATTGTATATGATTATTTTAGCGTTACATAGTCAAACAAAAAAATGAATTGTTAATAGTTTCCTTATTTTTTAAGATATCAATGCCATATGAACTGAGCACGGTTCATCATGGTAATGTCTTTGATGACCCTAAAACGTTTCAAGTTGACATGCCATTGTGAAGTGGATTTACAAAGGATTTAAATGGACATGTAGATTTTCTGATTTATCATTAACTCAGCCACCTCTTAAAGGGGAATATAAAATAATTTTCCAATCTCCAGCACCAGCCCAACATCAACATATGTGAAAATGGCGTTTCTATGTTTTGTATTAAAAAAATATACAGGAAGAAAAGTGTTTCCAACGACATCATTAATCAATTACTAGACAATTAGTAGGCAATGCCTAATCATATTTGGCAAAAATCACACAATGCACACTGATGACATTGGAAACACGTATCTTCTATCTTTTTTATTACAAAACCTTGGGGGGTGCTGGAGAGGATGAACATGAATTTGAACATTTTAGAAATTTCCCTTTAACCAATCCCTTAGTGAAGTTGGTGTTATTTGGATCATGAGATGGTTCATGAGAAGGTTTCAAAGGTTTTCCAAAATGTCCAAGATGGAGGAAAATCTATCTTGACGGACCTTATGGGTCATTGAGGTAAATTTCTTCAGCACGAGGAAAGACACATACATACAAAGTTTGAAGTCTAGATCAAATGGGGCGGCAGATTTGAGGGTTTAAGTGAGACTGCTTATAACAGCACCCCCTATAGGCCAATTAGTGCCATTGTTTTTGACCAATTTACTCTTGGCCGCAAGTTTCTGTGTGCAATATGTTTTATTGTTTTTGTTACCAATCTATGCTTTAGTTATTTGACATGGTAACTGAAGCATAGATTGGTAACGTAAGAAAAAAAGAGTTTAAAAAATAATAATAATGACAATATGTTTCACATTAACCGCTAATTAATATGTGGATGAAAATGAATGAACAATTTTGTAGGAGTTCATGCCTTTTTAAACCTAAAAATACACTACAAGTTTTAAATGTCCTGCATTGCAGGAAGGTTATCCTGAAACAGGGTGATCAAATTAAGATCCTACATCAATAAGTGATGATGCATAGGCGGTAAGGTGCTGTGAGTCCCCTGCTGTTTGTCCAGAGTGTTTCTATCACTGTCATTGTCTCCTCCTAATTTGTGCTCCTCATCCACATCTGAAGTTACTATTCCAAGAATTAGCTAACATTGATTTGGGCTAAAATGCATAATCTCCTGCCAAAAGTGAAATGTGGAACAAGTCTCAATCAGGAAGGGAGGAAGCTGTCATTACATAGCAGGGGTCTAGCGTCTGAGTTGACACCAAAAGAGAGGAGACAGATGCAGTGAAAGGGGCTTTAGAGATTTTAGGAATGACTCAGAGGCTACTGCATGGCTTTACCTTTCAGATCTTAACTTAACTCTTAACAGGTCTGGATGTTTTGCTTACTCCGGACGAGGCCTTAACCCCGGGACTCGAAAGAGGAAGCGGCGGTGAAAGAGTGCAGGCGAGCTGGCATCCTGATGAAAATACCAAGGCGATCAAATAGACTCCCATTACACTCTGCTCTATTGGAGAACGTACAATCACTTTAGAACAAACTGGATGAGTTCCGTTTGAGACTATCCTATCAATGGGACCTGAAAAACATATCCTATGTTTCTCAGAGTCATGGGTGAACAAGGACATGGACATACATCTCGCTGTTTTTTTATGCATCGACCAGATGGCAGACTTGGGTAAGATGACGGGAGGAGGGGTGTGTCTCTTCATTAACAACAGCTGGTGCACAATCTCAAATTTTAAGGAAGTCGCTAGTATTTTTTCACCTGAGTTAGAATACCTTGATAAAAAAATGCAGACCATAGTATTTACCAAGTGAGTTTTCATTTATATTTTTCTTGGCTGTCTACTTACCACCACACACCGATGCTAGCACTAACATTGCACTCAATGAGCTGTATAGGGGCATAAGCAAACAAGAAAATGCACATTCAGAGGCTGCATTTCTCGAGGCTGGTGATTTTAATGCAGGAAAACTCAAATCTGTTTACCACATTTTTACCAGCTTGTCACCTGTGCATCTCGAGGTGACAAAACTCTAGGTCACCTTTATTCTACACCCATAAACACATACAACGCCCTCCCTCTCCCTCCCTTTGGCAAATCAGACCATTACTCTATCCTCCTGCGTCCTGCTTACAAGCAAAAACTAAAAAAGGACGTACCAGTGACACGCTCAATAAGGAAGTGGTCTAATGAAGCGGATGCTAAACCACTACAAAGGGTGGTGAGTACATCCCAGTGCATCACTCTATACCAGGCGGTGTCAGAGGAAGGACTAAAAAATTGGCAAAGACCTCAGCCACCCAAGCCATAGACTGTTCGCTCTGCTACCACACGGAAAGTGCTACCAGTGCACCAAGTCTAGAACTAACATAACCCTGAACAGTTTCTATCCAAAAGCCATAAGACTGCTAAACAAAGCTGCTAAATAGCTAATCAAATGGCTACCCAGACTACCTGCACTGACCCTTTTTTTTACTAACACTGACACCCCAACACACACATACACACACACTACATACACACTACATACACCCACACACACATAACATGCGCACACTGTCACGAATGTTACCGAAGGTGACTCCCCTTCTTGTTCGGGTGGCGCTCGGCGGTCGTCGTCGCCGGTCTACTAGCTGCCACCGATCCTTTGTTCCGTGTTCGTTTGGTTTTGTCTAATTGGTTTCACCTGTTCCTTGTTTGGTTGTTAGGGTGGGGTTATTTAAGTTCGTTCAGCCCGCTTCTGTTTGTGCGGGCTTGTTCATCTGTATGTGTTAGAGTGGTTAGTGTTTTCATTTGGGTTTCTCGCTGTCCTTGTATTTTCACGATAGGGTACTTTTGTTCTGTAGTTATACCTGGTTTGGTATACTATGTTTGTTCCTGTGATTATTTTTGGCGCCTGACTCCACACCTCTTCACTCATTGAGCGTTACACACACATGCATACACTCACATTTCCACACTCACCACATATGCTGCTGCTACTACTCCACATTCGATGCTGCCACAGCTCGGTCTATTATCTATCCCGTTGCCTAGTCACTTTACTCCTAACTACAATTCCCTCCATAATTATTGGGACAGTAATTTCTTCTTCTTTTGCCTCTATACTTCAAAAGTTTGGATTTCAAATTTTACAATGACTGTGAGGTTAAAGTGCAGACTGTCAGCTTTCATTTGAGAGTATTTTAATCCATATCAGGTAAACCATTTTGAAATTACAGCACTTGTTGGACATAGTCCCCCTATTTTAGGGCAGCAGATGTAATGGGACAAAGTCACTTATAGGTGCATTTGAAGTAGTAAAAAGTGTATTCATAGCACTGTCACGACTTCTGCCAAAGTCGGTTCCTCTTCTTGTTCGGGCGGTGTTCGGTGGTCGACGTCACCGGTCTTCTAGCCATCGCCGATCCATTTTTCATTTTCCATTTGTTTTGTCTTGTTTTCACACACACCTGGTTTTCATTCACTCATTACGTGTTGTGTATTTAACACTCTGTTCCCCCCATGTCTTTGTGTGGTATTGTTTGTTTGTAAGTGCTTGTGCGCATGTTGACTGGGGCGTGTCGGGTTTTGTACCCAAGTTGTTATTTTCTTGATGCTGTTGGTTTTGGTATTGAACTGCTCCGGCTATTTACCATGTTCTGCTCTCCTGCATCTGACTTCCCTGCCACCAGTTACGCACCCCTTACAAGCATGCAATGATTATATCAAACTTGTGACCCTATACATATTTGTTGGATGCATTTCTGTTGGTTTTGGTTGTTTCAGAATATTTTGTGCCCAATATAAATTCTTTGTAAATCATGTATTGTGTCATTTTAAGTCACTTTTATTGTAAGTAAGAATATAATGTGTTTTTAAACACTTCTACATGGATGTGGACGCTACCATGATTATGGATAATCCAGAATGAATCGTGAATAAGGATGAGTGAGAAAGTTACAAATGCACAAATATCATACCCACTCCAAAATGGTAAGCTCCCCTGTTATTGTGAGAGGATAGCATGTCTTGGGGGTATGACATTTGTGTGTCTATACTTTCTAACTCATCATTATTCAAGATAGGGTCACAAGCTTGATGTAGTCATTGTGTGCTATGAATATGGAACCAAATACTTTTGCTCCCCTAAAATAGGGGGGACTATCACAAAAAGTCCAGTAATTTCTAAATGGTTCACCCGATGTGGTTGAAAATACCCTCAAATGAAAGCTGACAGTCTGCACTTTAACCTCATAGTCATTGTTTGATTTAAAGTCTTTTGGAGTATAGAGCCAAAAGGAGAAATAAGTCTTCACTGTCCCAATAATTACAGAAGGCACTGTATACTGTCATGGAAAGAGCAGGTGTTCTTAATGTTTTGATACTCTGTGTATGTGTTCGTGAAAAGTCTGACCAACACAAAGGTGTAGCCTAAACTCACAACGGCTCTCGGTGGATGAACTGTGAATGGCAAGACGAATAGGCCAGCAATACACATCCTCTCAAAAGCAGACATAGCCCTATTCATATACATTGATATGACGTATTTTCCATTATAGCTTATTAAAGTAAATGTTTCTCCATTTCTATATAATTCCCACCATAACATATGGCCTAACAACTTCACCTACGTTTTTTTAAGGGGATCTACATGGTTTATTATGATCCCGTTTATTTGAAATGTATTAAAAAGCGACAATGAAAATAAAGAGAGAAGCATATTTCACAAAAAAAGGTAGGCTCCTTTTTTTTTACAGGAAATGACGGGTTACCCCACTTGGCCCCTGTCCATCTATAAAATATTTATCCGCTGATGGAAATCGGCTCTGAAAGTATGTCTCGGATATTACGCTCAGCTTCTTGAGGTAAGCTCGTCCCTTTTTCCTTCTGTGCTCTGATTGGAGGAAGTGTTGTCTCAGGAATGTCACGAAACTATTTAAATACCACTTATGTCCACAGTGTTAGTAGAATAGTCTGAGCATCGGAATAAAGGCAGAACGAACTTGAGAGTTTTTAGCGAACATTAAGATTTCTAAGACTATTTAACACATGGAATAAATTGGAGAATTAAAGAAGAAATAACGGGACAACGAAGCTCTGACAATCAAGGAGTTTCTTCAACTTATCCATCTGTGACTTATTTATTTTATTTGATTCAGGTCGGTAAATTCTAATCATAATATTTTCTTCGAATTAATATAAGCTTTTTATTACGTTTTTATAATTGGACTGTAATCTTTAGAAGTGTGTAAATGACAATACCTATTTAACTGTGTTTCTACCTTCTGGTTTAAACAGATTTCTGAGGTTTCAAGATGAAGCTGACAGGAGTCTTTCTCCTTGTGGTGCTTTGGAATTGTGAGGGCAGCAGGGTGGCAGGTGAGATTTTGTAAATGTTTAATTAAATCTAGAAATATTAAAATCAACAATGGAGTTATTCTGTTAAAAGGTCTGGCAATAGTTTATCTGTGAACTTAAAGTTGCCCATAGAGACTCACTACAGTTTCTCCCTTCACAGAGAGTAGAGATGATAACAGTGTATACGACCTATTTGAGCTTGTGAAAGTGAACAAAAGGCACCAAGGTGTTACCTTGGTAAAAGGCGCAGATCCTTACAGCCCAGCCTATAAGATCCTGAACGCAGACCTGATCCCCCCGGTTCCCGAGATCTCCTTCAGGGACCTCATTGATTCGATACAAGCTGAGAGGGGATTCCTTCTCCTGGTCAACTTCAAGCAGTTCAAAAAAACCAGGGGCAGTCTTTTGACTGTGGAGAGGGATGACGGATCAGGACCGTTATTCGAAATAATTTCCAATGGCAAGGCGCAAACTCTGGATGTGGTATACTCCACCGGGAACAAGCAACAGGTAGTGTCCATAGAAGATGCGGATCTAGCGACTGGACACTGGAAGAATATCACGCTGTTCATTCAGGAGGATCGTGCCCAGCTGTTCGTCGGGTGTGAAGAGATCAATATATCAGAAATGGACGTACCCATCCAAAAGGTTCTGACGCATGAGGTTGCCGACATTGCCCGTCTGAGGATCGGAAAAGGAGCTGTGAAAGATAGATTTATGGTAAATATGAATTAATGTATGAGTTCATAAATACATTGCAAATAATGTTGTAATTGTATACAAATAAATGTTACAGTTATAGCCTAGTCTGAGTAAGTCTAACCTTGTCCTGAAGCGATTGCGAGCAGCGCAGCGTTTGGTGCTCGAAGATAGTCACACTCACAGACATGTAGCCTAATGTTCGACATCAAACTTAAAATACGCTATTATGATCCTTTAGGAAATGTATTGAAAAGATGTACATGTGTGGATATTGAATAACTCCAAATGCAATGTGTACGTCTGCAGGGAGTGCTTCAGAACGTGCGCTTCGTTTTTGGAACCACTTTGGAGGCGATTTTACGCAATAAGGGATGCCAAAGCTGTAAGTGTGAATTACAAAATATAAACGTTCTTTTTGCATTTAAATGTTGGAATTACTGTGTATGGTATATGTTATCCAATGCTTGTTAATTGTACAAATCGAAATGCATTCCATTAACAAATATAATTAATAGTAACTCTATTGCTATGGTCATTAAAGCCAATTCACAGTGGGTGTTATTATGCTGTTTGTGGAAATTAATATGCCTGTTCTTCTCCAGCTGCAACTTTGACTGATGTCATGACACTGGACAACCCAGTAAATGGGTCCAGCCCAGCAATAAGGACTGATTACACTGGCCACAAAACCAAAGGTGAGATCAGACTTCACACTCCATGGACAAAGTCATTTGCTTAATACTGGTCTGTGTACAGCTGTTAATGTGAAGGAGGTAGGTAACTAACGGATTGCTTTTCTCCTCTCCAGATATTCAGCAGGTCTGTGGTTTTTCCTGTGAGGATATCACCAGCATGTTCAAGGAGCTCAAGGGGCTTGGTGTGATTGTTAAGCAGCTGTCAAACGAGCTCAACAGAGTGGTAAGCATAGGAAGCAGCTTGGTCTGCACACTGTCATCCTTTCTCCCTCCCTCTCTAGTCTATCTGTTCCCAGTTAAAACCTCTCCATTGCACAGCCACTTGTCCCTGGAATGGCATTCCCTGCCAGATCCTTAATGACTCCCATATGAGCACACAAATATGTTTGACTGTCATTTAATTTGTATTTACTTCAGTTAAATCAAGCTATGTCTTAATCACAATGTTGGTAGGTGATTCATTTCTACTGGAACCTTGGCTATGTAAAAGTTTCCATCCTCGTGTCTGAAACCATGCTCCTCTCTCTACCTCCCCTCTGTGTACAGAATAAGGAGAGCACTCTGCTCATGAACCAGATGAACATCCACAGTGGGGTCTGTCTTCACAACGGCATTGTGCACAAGGACAAAGATGAGTGGACTGTGGACGACTGCACAGAGTGTACCTGCCAGGTAGGTGTCATCACACTTGTTGGAATGCAGTTATCCAGTAATCCGGCCAGTAGTAAGCTGTGTGAAAACCAGGCAGTAGCTCCTATATCCCTTCTGTAATAAGGTGCTAATGGGCTCTTATGTTTATAGACTTAAGCAAAGCCCCTGTGTCCGTCTGCTATCCATCACCTCACCTCTAATAAGGTGTTAGAGAGAGTGGCAATAAAGCAGTGTGTGTGGGGGGGTGGGGGTGGGGGGGCGTCTGCCTTGTCAAACCCCTCTCTTTCTCACCTACTCTCTCACTAAGGGTTACCTATTTGGATAGGTATCAAGAATGTGTCTTTAATGAGGACATTTGCTCAGACCCTCTGTTCTGCCTTTCCACTGTCACTATCCTTCCCCCCAGCACCTTGCTTGCCTGAACCCAGTGCAGGTGCACAGAACTGGGGTGGTAGCATAGTGGTGAACCCCCTGCCCTAGCCAGAGACCATCCCAATGTTCCCAAACATAGCAATTAATCCTGGCAAAGCAGCAAGCGCTTTTGCGTAATGCAAAGTTAATGATCCAGATTATTTTCCTTTGCTGTTGCCGAACAGTCTGCTCTGGAGACAAACCCATTACTAATCCCAGCAATCCTCTCTACAGAACTCTGCCACTGTGTGTCGCAAAATCTCTTGCCCCCTGATGCCCTGTGCCAATGCCACCGTGCCTGATGGAGAGTGTTGCCCACGTTGTGGAAACCGTGAGTATTATTCTTTATAGTACTTTTTTGTGAGCTGGACTCTGAACTAGAAGTTTAACTTTTTAAAATATATATATATATACAGTATCAGTCAAAAATTTGGACACACCTACTCATTCAAGGGTTTTTCATTATGTTTACTATTTTCTACATTGTAGAATAATAGTGAAGACATCAAAACTATGAAATAACAAATATGGAATCATGTAGTAACCAAAAAAGTGTTAAACAAATCAAAATATATTTTAGATTCTTCAAAGTAGCCACCCTTTGCCTTGATGACAGCTTTGCACACTCTTGGCATTCTCTCAAGCAGCTTCATGAGGTAGTAACCTGGAATGCAGAAGATAGCCCTATTTGGTAAAAGATGAAGTCCATATTCTTGTGATACGTGTTATTCACTGTATCACAATTCCAGTGGGTCAGAAGTTTACGTACACTAAGTTGACTGTGTCTTTAAACAGCTTGGAAAATTCCAGAAAATGATGTCATGGCTTTAGAAGCTTCTGATAGGCTAATTGACATAATTTGAGTGAATTGGTATACCTGTACCTGTGGATGTATTTCAAGGCCTACCTTCAAACTCAGTGTCTCTTTGAAAATCAAAAGAAATCAGCCAAGACCTCAGAAAAAAATTGTAGACCTCCACAAATCTGGTTCATCCTTGGGAGCAATTTCTAAACTCCTGAAGTTACCACCTTCATCTGTACAAACAATAGTACGCAAGTACAAACACCATGGGAACATGCAGCTGTCATACCGCTCAAAAGGAGACGCGTTCTGTCTCCTGGAGATGAACGTACTTTGGTGTGAAAAGTGCAAATCAATCCCAGAACAACAGCAAAGGACCTTGTGAAGATGCTGGAGGAAACAGTTACGAAAGTATCTATATCTACAGTAAAACAAGTCCTATATTGACATAATCTGAAAGGCGGCTCAGGAAGGAAGGAGCCTCTGCTCCAAAACCGCCATAAAAAAGTCAGACTACGGTTTGCAACTGCACATGGGGACAAAGATCGTACTTTTTGGAGAAATGTCCTTTGGTCTGATGAGACAAAAATAGAACGGTTTGGCCATAATGACTATCGTTATGTTTGGAGGAAAAAGGGGGAGGCTTGCAAACCGAAGAACACCATCCCAACCGTGAAGCACGCGGGTTGCAGCATCATGTTGAGGGGGTGCTTTGCTGCAGTAGGGACTGGTGCACTTCACAAAATAGATGGCATCATGAGTCAGTAAAATTATGTGGATATATTGAAGCAACATCTCAAGACATTAGTCAGGAAGTTAAAGCTTGGTCGCAAATGGGCCTTCTAAATGGACAATGACTCCAAGCATACTTCCAACGTTGTGGACAACAAAGTCAAGGTATTAGAGTGGCCATCACAAAGCCCTGACCTCAAACCTATAGAAAATGTGTGGGCAGAACTGAAAAAGCATGTGCAAGCAAGGAGGCCTACAAACCTTACTCAGTTACACCAGCTCTGTCAGCAGGAATGGGCTAAAATTCACCCAACTTATTGTGGGAAGCTTGTGGAAGGCTAACCGAAACGTTTAACCCAAGTCAAACAATTTAAAGGCAATGCTACCAAATACTAATTCAGTGTATGTAAACTTCTGACCCGCTGGGAATGTGATGAAAGAAATAAAAGCTGAAATAAATAATTCTCTCTACTATTATTCTGACATTTCACATTCTTAAAATAAAGTGTTGATCCTAACTGACCTAAGACAGTGAATCTTTACTAGGATTAAATGTCAGGAATTGTGAAAAACTGAGTTTAAATGTACTTGGCTAAGGTGTATGTAAACTTCAGACTTCAACTGCATATCCCCCCCAATTTCGTGATATTTAATTGCGATGCAATTGCGATCTTGTCTCATCGCTGCAACTCCCCAACGGGCTCGGGACAGGCGAAGTTCGAGTCATGCATCCCCCGAAACATGACCGGCCTAACTGCACTTCTTAACACCAGCCCCCTTAAATCGGAAGCCAGCTGCACCAATGTGTAGGAGGAAACACAGACGACTGGAGTCAGCCTGCAGGCGCCCGGCTCACTACAAGGAGTCACTAGAGTGTGATGAGCCAAGTAAAACCCCCGGCCAAACCCTCCCCTAACCCGGATGACGCTGTGCCAATTGTGTGCCACCCTATGGGACTCCTGGTCATGACACAGCCTGGGATAAAACGTGGGTCTGTAGTGACACCATGCAGTGCCTTAGACCGCTCCGCCACTTAGGAGGCCCTAGAAGTTTCACTTTTTTGACAACCTGCCTATGAGGTGTATTATAACTTGCCAAATTTCTTCAATTTTACTTTTCATTAACTTTTCTCAGTCCTTCACATTCCCTGACCTTGGAATGCCAAGTCTCAAATCTCCTGGGTTAAACTGATTCTAAAAAGGCACTGTTCTTCACAAGTCCTTTGCCCCCCTGGCTGAGCTCTGCTGTGGTAATAGCTCTCCCATTATCTCTCTTCCCCCAGCGAGTGACTATGCTGAGGATGGCTGGTCCCCCTGGTCTGAATGGACCCATTGTTCTGTGTCTTGTGGACGGGGTATCCAGCAGCGAGGTCGCTCCTGCGACCGCATCAACAGCAACTGCGAAGGCACTTCTGTGCAGACCCGCGACTGCTACCCTCAGGAATGTGACAAGCGCTGTGAGTAAACCTACTATTTGTACTCTACAGTCTCTCTCAGTAACATCCTTCTCATATGTACTGTAATAGCACATTAATTAATAATTACATGTCTGTCCTCTACAGTTAAGCAGGATGGTGGCTGGAGTCACTGGTCTCCCTGGTCTTCCTGCTCTGTGACATGTGGTGAGGGAGTCATCACCCGCATCCGCCTCTGCAACTCCCCCACTCCCCAGATGGGAGGCAGAGACTGCCAAGGACAGGGCCGAGAGACAGAGGTCTGCCAGGAATCACCTTGTCCAAGTAAGCAGAAGAGCAGCATCTAAACACATGCACATATATATCCATCTGTCTGGAGATACAGGTGTAACTCATCTCTCTCTCTCTGTCCTTTAGTTAACGGAGGCTGGGGACCCTGGTCTCTGTGGGACACCTGTTCTGTCACCTGTGGAGGTGGACTCCAGACTCGCCAGCGTCTCTGTAACAACCCTGCCCCCAAGTACAATGGGAAGGAATGTCAGGGTGACACCAAAACATCCCAATTGTGTGGCAAAGAGGACTGCCCTATTAGTAAGCATTTTTATCAATAGATTATGGCATTTGTTATTTTTTACCTAACAGTGTACAAATCCAAAATTGTTCAGTATTTAAAATCAATATGCTTCTGTCTACAGATGGCTGTCTGTCCAACCCGTGCTTTGCTGGAGCTAAGTGTACCAGCTTTGATGATGGTTCCTGGAAGTGTGGCTCATGCCCAGTGGGCTACACCGGAAACGGCATCAACTGCAAGGACATCGACGAGTGCAAGGAGGTCCCTGATGCATGCTTCACACTCAACGCAGTCCACCGCTGTGAGAACACTGAGCCTGGCTACAACTGCCTTGCCTGCCCCCCTCGCTACTCAGGACCACAGCCCTTTGGGAGGGGAGTGGAGCAGGCCACAGCCAAGAAACAAGTGAGACAGCCGTTGACTACTGCGGCAAAATACAAGAATGAGAGGATTCATTTTTATTCTGATGCTAGGAGCTCAGTAGCACATCTTAACCTTACATATCTCTCCCTTCCCCCTAGGTGTGCACACCCCGTAACCCCTGCCAAGACGGCACCCATGATTGCAACAAGAATGCTAACTGTATCTACCTGGGTCAGTTCAGCGACACCATGTTCCGCTGTGAGTGCAAACCTGGTTACGCTGGCAATGGCCACATCTGTGGAGATGACACCGACCTGGATGGATGGCCCAACAAAGACCTCCTGTGTGTGGAGAACGCCACCTACCACTGCAAGAAAGTAGGAAGGACCCCACTACACACAGTCTATTCCTAGCTTCTCTACTGTGTTATTGTGGTTATGGCTCTCTAACCAACCCTTTTGTTTTGCAGGACAACTGTCCAAACCTTCCCAACTCTGGGCAGGAGGACCATGACAAAGATGGGCTTGGTGACGCTTGCGATCACGATGATGACAATGATGGGATCCCTGATGATAGGGTGAGACATCAAAACATCCTCTCTCTCAGGACTTTGGTATCCACAGAGAAACTAAACATAGCAATCAGTAGGCATTTCTCTTCTAGGCTAGAGAAAGTAGAGGAGTCATGGAGAAATATGAGAAATAATATAATTTTGGGCTTGTGGCCAAAAGTGCAAAACAGGATGGCCTTATGCCCATAATTCATAGTGTGCATACTGTAAATAGGCCAGAGAGAAATTATGTGGTAAGAAAACACTAGCTTTCTCAGAGTGAAATATCAGATTCCAGCACAATCACTCACACACTAGCTAGCTGTAAAGTCAGAGTTTTACCATTTCCAATACAATAGCCACTCTAATACTGTATTTCCAATACTAATGGTATTCTTTAACAAAATTTTAATAATAGGACAACTGCCCAATGGTCTACAACCCCGCTCAGTATGATGTGGACACAGATGACGTTGGTGATCGCTGTGATAACTGTGTGCATGAGAGCAACCCTGACCAAGTCGACACAGACAACAACGGAGAGGGAGATGCCTGTGCTATTGACATTGATGGTGATGGTAAGAGATCATCATTACTCCAGCACCAGAAAATGACATTTCTCAGTGCTGTCAGTCATTGTCAAAGTCCTTATTAAAAGGTATCATAGACCGATGTAAGTGTGTGTTCACTTCACAGGTATTCTAAATGAGAGGGACAACTGCCCCTATGTCTACAATGTGGACCAGAGAGACACTGACGGGGACGGAGTGGGAGACCACTGCGACAACTGCCCTCTTGAGCACAACCCAGACCAGGTAACTGCAGCTTTCATCTTCTAATACATAAGAACTCAATCCTATCAAATATCTTCCCTAGAGGGATGTAGAACTTCCATAGGCCCCCCTGCCTTTTAGGACAGTAGCCACATATTGCATCAGTTTTAATGAAAGACAGGAATGAGAAAGCTATGAGAAGAATTTGTACAATGCTCCTCCTCCCCTTATTCATTCCCCCTTTTTGAAGCAATATGAATGTGTGTGTGTGTGTAGTCTTGCCAAGGTGAAAGGACACAGGATTATTGTTTGAAGAGGCCTTGCTAGAATACCTGAAGACAATGGGGTACATTTAAAATGAGGGAAATAATAGCGTTTCTCATGTTAAGGAAGATGAGTGGTGAAATACATTCATAATGTCTGAGTGCATTGAAGTAGAGAGACGTTTCTCTTATACAAGTGTTGTAAGAATGTGCTTTTGTGAAGACTAAATGAATTGTGTTGTCCTCCAGATTGACTCTGACTCAGATCGTGTGGGAGACAAGTGCGACAACAACCAGGACATTGATGAGGACGGTCATCAGAACAACATGGACAACTGTCCCTATATCCCCAACGCCAACCAGGCCGACCACGACAAAGATGGCAAGGGTGACGCCTGCGACCACGATGACGACAACGACGGTATCCCTGACGACAAGGACAACTGCAGGCTGGCCTTTAACCCTGACCAGCTGGACTCTGATGGTGAGTCACTCTCCAGTAGCTCTATTCAACTGACCTGTAGAACGATTCATCTAGAAAGATACAGTACTCGCTACAGAAGTGCAGGGTCACAGAGATTAACATAGGGTCAGCCTGTTGTCTCCATGCCGGAGTGTCTAAGTGTTTTTCTCTGCCTCCTCCTGTCAGGTGATGGTCGTGGAGATGTTTGCAAAGATGACTTTGACCAAGATAATATACTTGATATCTACGATGTGTGCCCTGAGAACTTTGCCATCAGCGAGACGGACTTCCGCAGGTTCCAGATGGTACCACTGGACCCCAAGGGCACCTCCCAGATAGACCCCAACTGGGTGGTCCGCCACCAGGGCAAAGAGCTGGTGCAGACTGTCAACTGTGACCCTGGCATCGCTGTTGGTATGTACTGCACCAATAATATAACACCTTTGGAACTAAGGAAAACAACTACAAAAATAACTACCATTTGTAGATCATTGGTCCATTGAGAAAAGTCCTAACCATCGCTCTTTGTTGTCTATAGGGTTCGATGAGTTTAACGCAGTGGACTTCAGTGGAACGTTCTTCATCAACACAGACAGGGATGATGACTACGCTGGCTTTGTGTTTGGCTACCAGTCCAGCTCCAGGTTCTATGTGGTGATGTGGAAGCAGATCACACAGACCTACTGGTCCCACACCCCGACCAGAGCTCAGGGCTACTCTGGAGTGTCCATCAAAGTAGTCAACTCCACCACAGGACCTGGGGAGCATCTGAGGAACGCCCTTTGGCACACCGGGGACACTGCTGGACAGGTACACTTAAAATTCCCTCCACATTGAGAGCACTGGCCATATCTAAAAGCAGTGAGAGAGAAAACCACTGAGTAAGAAACATTTCTCATGTATTTTTGTTATTCATCCTCTTAGGTACGTACTCTGTGGCACGACCCGAAGAACATTGGCTGGAAAGACTACACTGCCTACAGATGGCACCTGGTCCACAGGCCCAAGTCTGGACTCATCAGGTGAGCTCAGATTACCTTTAGCTCTGAATGTCCTCCGCATTTACCAAGGCCACACCAACTCCTGCTTTCATGAGCTAATGATCTCATGTTATCTTCCCTCCTTTTAGAGTTGTGATGTATGAAGGCAAGAGAATCATGGCGGATTCTGGAAATATCTACGACAAGACTTATGCTGGTGGAAGACTAGGCATGTATGTCTTCTCTCAGGAGATGACATACTTCTCAGACCTCAAATACGAATGCAGAGGTAAGATGCTTTTTATTAATGTTTTGGCAAACAAAAAACATACTTTGAGTCTGAATTTTTACAGGGATTTAACAGATTTTTTTTCTTCTCCTTTTCCTCCAGATTCATAAATTAGACTAGAGAGGCTCTTACAAGAATGTATCTACCTGCTCAAATATACATGTAACGTATGACCTGGGACCATATCTTTATTACTCTTTACTTTGTGACGCGCACATTAGTGTAATGGAGAGCGAGTGTGCAGCATTGAGGCAGACTGACCTCAGGACATAGGCCAACTGACTGCCCTGTGATGACTAGACCCCTGCACTAACAGCAGGTTGAGCATAACTTTGCTAAGTGAAGAAATCGGTCTCTCTCTATCGCTGAAGTTTCTGTTTCTCTAGCTGTACTCAGACAGATATCTCTGCACTTCTTAACTAGTTGGTATCCCCTCTCTGGATGGATGTCCAAAGGGAAGAGTATTGTCTTTATTTTTGAGCATTACTTCAGATCTGCTGTGGACCCAAAAGGACTTGAGTTGTTTCCAAATGAAGAAAGCAGTAGATGTTCTACAGGTGGGCCAGAGATACCTGTTGAAGGAACTGTGGAAGCACCATGGACAGTATGGATTGACTGTTACCATCAAAGAGATTGAATGCTACCCATGAAGAGCTTTGTGATAAAGGCACCTAAGCCAATTGTAGTCAATGCATTAACGATTTCAAATTCTAGATAACTTTAAATTCCCCCTGAGTCTAGAAATAGTTATATTTGGTAACTAATTGGCTTTTAGTAGACCCTTGAAGTTCAGCTCAGTATGAAGTATGTCCTCAGGGTTTGCCCAGGCTTGCCAAGTGGTTTTTCAGGAAAGAACTCTAGATGATATATGGAAGGAGCATAGAACCAGGACTTGCACCAAAAGCCAATATGGACTACTAGCGAACAACAACAACACAATTGCTATTTCGCCAGAATTCCAGGAAGATATTTTTTGTTTTCTCTCATCTTAGTATAGACATAAGTGGAGGGACAAAAACCACATGGGTCAGTCTAACCTGCCTTAAAAGGACTATGGTTACTAAGGTTGTATATAACTTATTACATATTTTGTTTGTTACCATTTGAGAGTATTGACACATGATCCTAGAGTTAGGATATCTCTTGTCTTTTTTCATCTCTGTGTCTTATTTTCATAGAAACCTGTTCTAAATAATTGAAATCTTGAAACCGGGATAAATCCCTCTAAAACGTTCTCTTATAACAGTGTTCAGTATTATCAGTATTTTCCCTCATTCCAACCTTCCAAAATAGACTAATTAGGTGTCATTTCAATCTCATTGTTCTTTTGCACAGTATGTCTGACTTGTGTGCTTGAGAATGTGTGTACATTTCTGATGGTAAAAACAAAGGAAAACCTTTATGTACAAATATTACCTCATTATTTGTTTTATTGAAACCAACAAAACATGATAGTACCTTTTTAGCAGCAGAATTTGGTTGGCTTTTTTTGTCTATGCTGTCCTGTGCATTTGTAATGGATAAATTATTGTTAGGATTGTCTGTTCTATGTTAAGAGGTTATTTCACATGTGTAGATAAATGCTATTTAAATAATTTATCAAGAAACGTGACCTGTGTTTCTGTTTGTATAAACTTGTTTGCACACTGACATGAGGATGTCTTTGAATATTGTTTTGTTTTGTATATTTCCTTTCTTTTTTTACTGTTAGTAATGCTTGTCTATAAACATTTTTACCATAGTTTTACTCCCCAAATGTTGTTTCTACTTCTGTCAGTTATTTTGTAATCTCAACCAAACAATAAATACACAAGGGGAAAAAAATGTTTGTTTGAGTGTCCTTTGCTTGCTTGTGGATACAGTATATTCTCAGTTTTTAATAACTACAGTATTACAAATCATTACAGGGATAGATGCCATATTCTGTCAACTGCTGGAATCTATTACTTGATTCCTGGGAGCCCTCTGAGAAAGGGAGTATCCTTGAGAGTCAAAAGCATGATCATTTAAGATGAACTATGGCCCAGTTTTACAACATTAACCACATTCAACGATCACAGGAGCAATGTTCCCTTTAAGATGCACATGGGCGCACAGCTCCCCTAGGACTACCACACAGAAGAAATATGGGCACCTGCAGAGAACCACGAGATCAAACTTTACTCAACTTGACAGTTTTCCCCTTTAGTTAACACTTTCAACGTTTCGCTCTACTGTGGGAATTGTGATCGAATCAACGCAATATTAGCCACTTTCAATGTAATATACTGAAACAAAACGAACTATGCAAGATTTAGTATGCAAAACTAACTGTGCAAGAGCTTTTCTTGTAGGCACAGCGCATTGGACTAAAATTTTATTGCATGGACAAGCAGTACTCTACACAGACCAGTGCACAATTACCAATCAGAGCTGAAGTAGGCCTATATGCAAATATAGGCCTACTTACACGAATGGTCCCCATTATGAGAGAGTGCAGAGAGGGAGAAAAAGAGATACAGCTGCATGTGAGCTCTCACATTTTTCAACATGTTTTTGACATGTAGAGATACTCTGAATGATCAGATATGAAAAGCCAACTGACATTTACTCCTGAGGTGCTGACCTGTTGCACCCTCGACAGCCACTGTCATTATTATTATTTGACCCTGCTGGTAATCTATGAACATTTGAACATCTTGGGCATGTTCTGTTATAATCTCCACCCGGCACAGCCAGAAGAGGACTAGCCACCCCTCATAGCCTGGTTCCTCTCTAGGTTTCTTCCTAGGTTCTGGCCTTTCTAGGGAGTTTTTCCTAGCCACCATGCTTCTACACCTGCATTGCTTGCTGTTTGGGGTTTTAGGATGGGTTTCTGTACAACACTTTGTGACATCAGCATTTGTGACATCCACAAGAAATCTGCCTCCAGAAATAAAAGCTTCTCCCAAGTGGGTGTGGGTGTAACACCTAGTCCCGTTGCCTGCTGCACTGCTGCTTTGATTCCACCTGACGATCTGTTCACCATCTGCAATGTCTCCCCCTGTCTGGTACAGGTACCCCCACCACATGCGAGTGACACTGAACTTACAATGGCTAGCCTCAAGTCGTTATATATATATATTATTTTCTTGCGCATTTTGCTATTTGCCTCATGACTCTTGCATAGTTTGTTGACTACAAACTTGTTTTACCCAACCATGGGGCAGACTGTTAGTTCCCACACTTGGGACTCTATCTATTTGATCAATTGTTTACACAGACTTTTGGCCTCCCATCCTATTCTAACCACCTCTCACCGGCTTTGTATTCATGTTACCTGATGAAATTTCTGTACAATATTATCTTGTTGCCATCTGATGCACATTCAGATGTCATAAATCAGCACTGCAGAGTTCTCCCCGTACCTTGATTGTATTACTGTTGATGATATCTGGAAATGTACATGTACACCCTGGACCATCTACAGTTGCTAGCCCCAATTCTGGCTTGTGCTCTGGTATCTGCTTCACTGATTTCTGCTCTCGTAAAAGCCTGGGTTTTCTGCATGTTAACACTAGAAGCTTATTACCTAAAAAGGGTCAATTGAAAGTGTGGGTTCACAGCTCCAATCCAGATGTGTTGGTCATTACTGAGACGTGGTTAAGAAAGAGTGTTTTGAATACTGATGTTAACCTTTCTTGTTATAACCCTTTTTGGCAAGACAGATCTTCCAAAGGTGAAGGAGTGGCAATCTTTACCAAGGATCACCTTCAGTGTTCAGTCCCCCCCCCCAATTTTTTGTTGTTGGATTTGCTGGTTTTAAGCATTAAATATTCAAATAGCTCTTCTTTGACTGTTGCTGGGTGCTATCGTCCTCCATCAGCACCGGCCTGTATCCTACCTGCCTTACGCTCTCTCCTGGCCCCTTACACTTAGTCTGAATTTGTCCTGCTAGGTGACCTAAATTGGGACATGCTTAAACCACCTGACCAAGTCCTAACGCAAGATTATTACCAATCCACAAGGTATGACTCCAAGCACCCAGAAAAGGTTACTCTCCTTGATGTCATCCTCACAAATAATCCTGATAGGTATCAGTCTGTTTTTTTCTGTAATGAATTTAGTGATCACTGTGTTACAGCCTGTGTTCGTAATGGCTGCTCAGTGAAATGACCTGTCCTGATTTGTCATAGACCCTTGCTAAAAAACTTTAATGGTATAGATTGGTATAGAATCAGCTTGATCCTCTCTTTCGAAGAAGCTTGGACCTTCTTTTTTAATATTTTCAGTGGTAATGTTAACAAACACGCCCCCATAAAGAAAATGAGAATTAAAAACAGGTTCAGCCCCTGGTTCGACCAGAGTTTCTCCACCTCAAGAATTGCATTTGGCGAAAGGCTCGGCACATGCATACTCAAGCTGACTGGCTCTCGTTCAGGCAAATGAGAAATACGTGCACTCAGGGTATCCGGAAGGCCAAAGTTAGTTACTTTAAGGGGCAGTTCACTCACAATAAGTTCTGGAAATGGTTAAAACCTGGATAATAAACCCTCCTCATCACAGCTTACCATGTCCCTTCATGTTGATGATGTGGTTGCTACTGACAAGCAGCACATAGCTGAGCTCTTAAGTCATGATTCCTATTTGACTCAGCCATGCCTCCTTGCCCGTCCCACATTTCCTCATCTCCCACTCCTTCTGATGCGACTATCCCGATGCTTCTCCCTCTTTTTCCCCTACCCCGCGACAAAGATTCTGCTTTTGCACCTCTCATGAAGTGCAAAAGGAGCTCATGAAACTTGACCCCCCCAAAAAAACATCTGGGTCAGATATTTTAGACCCTTTCTTCTTTAAGGTTGCTGGGCCTATCATCGCCAAGCCTCTCGCTCCTTTCTGGGGAGGTTCCTATCGCTTGGAAGGCAGCCACGGTCCGTCCTTTATTTAAAGGTGAAGATCAAGCTGATCCTAACTGTTATAGACCTATTTCTATTTTGCCCTGTTCATCAAAAGTGCTGTTAATAATCAACTGACTGGCTTTCTTGATGTCTATAGTATTTTCTCTGGTATGCAATCTGGTTTCCGCTCAGGTTATGGATGTGTCACTGCAACCTTAAAGGTCCTTAATGATGTCACCATTGCCATTGATTCTTAGCAATATTGTGCTGCTATTTTTATTGACTTGACCAAATATTTTGATACAAATAGACCACGTATTCCCAAACTAAGGTATGCAAACCCCCAGGGGTACGCGCAATGCCATCAGGGGTACGCCAAATAAAAATGTGATTCACTTTTTTTTTTAAACAGAACATTCATATTTTTCAAACGGGGCTATACATTTGGGTGAGTTTTTTTTCTCACCTGCGTAGCCTCGTTTCACTGCCAAAAATAAAATTCAACCATCTAGTGTTTAGCGAAATAAAACAAATGTTAAATACAGGTAGCCTCGTCAAATAATTAACATCCAATCACATTAACCGTTACTCTCTTGCAGGAAACCTTCACTCTTGCGCAGACATTTAGAAACGAAACATGACAATTTAAAAAATAAGCCATGGGAGTTTTCTGAGCGAGAATAAAGATGACTTTCGAGTAGTAAGAAGTTATAGCTCATTTCGGGTCAACAATGGGGGAGTGGTTGCTTCCAACAAGAGCACAAAACGTGTGTATTTCTGTCCATCTTTGAAAGGCAAATCAGGTAAAGAGCTATTTTATGTCTTAGGGGAAGTGTTGTATTTTGAGACGGTCTTGAATAAGGTAAGTAGCCAATAGGCAGTGCGTAGAATAATTGGTCTGATTCTCTGTAATAATGGTATGGGAATAATAATGCATTTATTTTGTAAAGTGGTTTATTGCATCAAACATAACATTTTAAGTCACCTCCTCAACAGGTTTATGTCAAGCCCTGGATGTATTTTCTTTTTTTTAAAGTCTCATGGAATGTAGTCATTGAACACCACACATTGGCTGCTACTGTAGGCTGAATGATTTAACAGCTATTTCCATGTTAAAATGTTATGGGGTGTGTTTTGCTCCATTGGTTTTGATGGTAGGCCACTCTGGTAGGCCTACATTATGATCAAATAGCCACCGTAGCCTACTTGACCACTGCTAAAACTTAAAGCGGGTACAGCCTCAGTGTTCACAGTAAATTCAGGGCGGAAGTTGCACAGAATGTTCACAATGTTCACGTTTGCAAAAAAATCAAATTGAGTGAACATTGCTCAGGAGCCATAGGACTTCAGCACAAAGCCTTCTAAAGGATTGTGTTATGGGAATGTGTGCCACCATTAGAATACCATTACTAATGTAGAGCTATTACACAATATAACCCACATAGCACTATGTCTATTTTTCTTGGAATTGCCCAGTGAATGAAACCTCAAATAGATTAGAGTCACACCTATCTGAGGCATTCCACAGACCTACAGCCTTTGCTGTTAAGGCTTCTGTAGAAGAGGCACTGAGCTTGTACATTCTATTGTCTACAAATAGAATGTTGATTCAGTCATTTTACAGGGCACATCTCTGACAGTCAATGGCAACACAGCAAATTCATGCCAAATCCAAATCCAGACAGCCCCAGCTTGCTACTGCTCCCTACCTCAGAGTTGACCTCATTGTTATGGAATGAAGGTAAGCAGACCATACCTAGAGGGCATCATTGGCTCCTCAAATCACTCTGATTGAAGCGTATTATTCTGCCAATAACTGCAATAATGATTTGATAGATTGCAACATCTGTGTCCCGTCAGATACAGTTGAAGTCGGAAGTTGACATAGCCCTTAGCCAAATACATTTAAACTCAGTTTTTCACAATTTAATCCTAGTAAAAATTCCCTGTCTTAGGTCAGTTAGGATCACCACTTTATTTTAAGAATGTGAAATGTCAGAATAATAGTGGAGAGAATGATTTATTTTAGCTTTTATTTCTTTCATCACATTCCCAGTGGGTCAGAGGTTTACATACACTCAATTAGTATTTGGTAGCATGGCCTTTCAATTGTTTAACTTGGGTCAAACATTTTGGGGAGCCTTCCACAAGCTTCCCCAATAAGTTGGGTGAATTTTGGCTCATTCCTCCTGACAGAGCTGGTGTAACTGAGTCAGGTTTAAAGGCCCCCTTGCTCGCACACGCTTTTTCAGTTCTGCCCACAAATTTTCTATGATATTGAAGTTGGGGCTTTGTGATTTGTGCCACTCCAATACCTTGACTTTGTTGTCCTTAAGCCATTTGCCACAACTTTGGAAGTATGCTTGGGGTCATCGTCCATTTGGAAGACCCATTTGCGACCAAGCTTTAACTTCCTGACTGATGTCTTGAGATGTTGCTTCAATATATCCACGTAATTTTCCTGCCTCATGATGACCTGTATTTTGTGAAGTGCACCAGTCCCTCCTGCAGCAAAGCACACCCACAACCTGATGCTGCCAACCATGTGCTTCACGGTTGGGATGGTGTTCTTCGGCTTGCAAACATCCACCTTTTTCCTCCAAACATAATGTTCATTATGGCCAAACAGTTCTATTTTTGTTTCATCAGACCAGAGGACATTTTTCAAAAAAGTACGATCTTTGTCCCCTTGTGCAGTTGCAAACCGTAGTCTGGCGGTTTTGGAGCAGTGGATTTTTCCTTGCTGAGCTCGTCCTACTGTGGATATAGATACTTTTGTACCGGTTTCCTCCAGCATCTTCACAAGGTCCTTTGTTGTTATTCTGGGATTGATTTGCACATTTCGCACCAAAATACGTTAATCTCTAGGAGACAGAATGACGGCTGCGTGGTCCCATGGTGTTTATACTTGCGTACTATTGTTTGTACAGATGAACGTGGTACCTTCAGGTGTTTGAAAATTGCTCCCAAGGATGAATCAGACATGTGGAGGTCTACAATTGTTTTTCTGAGGTCTTAGCTGATTTCTTTCGATTTTCTCATGATGTCAATAAAAGAGGAACTGAGTTTGAAGGTAGGTCTTGAAATACATCCACAAGTACACCTCCAATTGACTCGAATAATGTTAATTAGCCTATCAGAAGCTTCTAAAGCCATAACATCATTTTCTGGAATTTTCCAAGCGGTTTAAAGACACAGTCAATTTAGTGTATGCAATCTTCTGACCCACTGGAATCGTGATTAAGTGAAATAATCTGTTTGTAAACAATTGTTGGTAAAATTACTTGTGTCATGCACAAAGTAGCTGTCCTAACCGACTTGCCAAAACTATAGTTTGTTAACAAGAAATCTGTAGAGTGGTTGAAAAACGAGTTTTAATGACTCCAACCTAAGTGAATGTAAACTTCCTACTTCAACTGCACATATAGATTGACTAAGTAAATTGGAGTGAAACTGTTGTAGTGAAATGATTGGGCAGTTTGGTACATGGGGGTCTGTCTGTCCAACAGGCCCACACTCCCACTGCTCACAGCTAAATGGTTATGCATGTAGTACATTGTGCGGTCAAATAAATCCGTTGTTAAGTTTAAAGAGACCAGAAACGGTCTGTTCTCATCTACATTAGCAGGGTTAATACAATGGGCTCTCATACTGTTCTGACTCCTCATTTGGATCTACAGGAAAGTGTAAATGAATGGAAATACTCAAGTAGAATATACAGACCTAGGGGAGCAATCATTGTAAAAGGCACAATAGAGCGATTAAACAATTAGTTTCAGGTTTAAATGTTTCATAATGTATCACGCCATTTTGGAAATCTTAAGACATTGTATAAAGCCTTGACAAACATCAAAATACTTGTTTAATATGGTTCTCTATATTCATATGATTATACACTACACAGTTTAACAAGACTCGGTGATTCATACAGTCATTGTGTGTTAGTTGGTGTGGGAGAGGCTGTCTGGAAGAAACCCATTTTGCTGCCCTTGTGGTGACATAACCACAGGCCTGGTTGTTAGCACCATATAACCATATACAGCGTATTAGGAAAGTATTCAGACCCCTTCCCCTTTTCCACATTTTGTTACGTTACAGCCTTATTCTTAAATTAATTAAAATGTTGTTGTTTTTCCCCTCGTCAATCTACACACAATAGCCCATAATCACAAAGTGAAAACATGTTTTTAGAAATTTTGGCAAATGTATAATAAAAAAAAAACAGAAATATCTTATTTACGTAGATTTTCAGACCCTTTGCTATGAGACTCGAAATTGAGCACAGGTGCATCCTGTTTACATTGATCATCCTTGAGAAGTTTCTACAACTTGGAGTCCACCTGTGGTAAATTCAATTGATTGGATATGATTTGGAAAGGCACACACCTGTCTATATAAGGTCCCACAGTTGACAGTGCAGGTGAGAGCAAAAAACAAGCCATGAGGTCGAAGGAATTGTCCGTAGAGCTCTGAGACAGGATTGTGTCGAGGCACAGGTCTAGGGAATGGTACCAAAATAGTCCTGCTGCATTGAAGGTCCAAGAACACAGTGGCCTCCATCATTCTTAAATGGAAGATGTTTGGAACCACCAAGACTCTTCCTAGAGCTGTCCGCCTGGTCAAACTGAGCAATCGGGGAGAAGGGCCTTGGTCAGGGAGGTGACCAAGAACCCGATGGTCACTGACAGAGCTCCAGAGTTCCTCTGTGGAGATGGAAGAACTTTCCATAAGGACAACCATCTCTGCAGCACTCCACCAATCAGGCCTTTATTGTAGAGCGGCCAGATGGAAGCCACGCCTCAGTAAAAGGCACATGCCATGATTGGAGTTTGCCAAGAGTCACCTAAAGGACTCTCAGACCATGAGAAACAAGACACTCTGGTCTGATGATTGAACTCTTTGGCCTGAAGGCCAAGCGTCACGTCTGGAGGAAACCTACGGTGAAGCATGGTGGTGGCAGCATCATGCTGTGGGGATGTTTTTCAGCAGCAGGGGCTGGGAGACTAGTCAGGATCGAGGGAAAGATGAAAGGACCAAAGTACAGAGAGATCCTCAATGAAAACCTGCTCCAGAGAACTCAGGACCTCAGACTGGGGCGAGGGTTCACCTTCCAGCAGGACAACGACACTAAGCACACAGCCAAGACAACGCACGTCTCTGAATGAGGTGGAGGACCTGAAAATAGCTGTGAAGCAATGGACACGTATCTCTGAATGTCCTTAGGTGGCCCAGCCAGAGCCTACATACCTGAAAATAGCTGTGAAGCACAAACAATACTTAAAAAATATATAAACAATGCTACCAACCCATCCAACCTGACAGAGCTTCATCTACCAAAATTAAACCACAAATTAAATTCCACTTATTTCAGTTTATCTAAGTCTTAAGGAACTATATTGAGCCATTACGTCACTTCCTGTTTCACTAGGGTATAAAAATGAGGTAACACACATGCAATATCCCACTGTCATCCAACACCATGAAGAAAACAAAATAACTAGCAGTTCAAAAGAGACAGATGGTCATAGACCTTCATAAATCTGGTAATGGCTAAAAGAAGATCCACAAACGATTGAATATACCACTGAGCACTGTCAGGGCAATTATTAGAACATTCAAAAGATATGGAACAGTTGAAAACCTCACGGATAGAGGACACAAATGCATTTTGCCCCACAGGATAGGGAGGAGGATGGTGAGAGAAGCAACAAAATCCCCAAGAATCACTGTGAAAGAATTGCAGGCTTTAGTGGCGTCTTGGGGTCACCAGGTTTAAAAAAGCACCATCAGACGCCACCTCCACAACCACAGGCTCTTTGGAAGGGTTGCCAGAAGAAAGCCCTTTCTGACCCTAAGACACAGACGCAAGTGCTTGGAGTTTTCCAAACGTCAGTTAAATTAGGACTGGAAGAAGGTGCTCTGGTCAGATGACACCAAAATTGAACGTTTTGGTCAGATACAGCATCGGCATGTTTGGCGTCGAAATAGAGATGCATACAAGGAGAGGCACCTCATACCCACGGTGAAATATGAAATATGGAGGGAGGGTCAGTGATGTTTGGGGCTGTTTTAATTCCAGAGGTCCAGGGGCACTGGTTAAGATTGATGGCATAATGAGTTCTACCAAGTATCAGGCAATTTTGGCTGACAATCTGGTTGCCTCTGCCAGAGGGCAGGGACTTGGCCGTAGGGGGACTTTCCAACAAGATAATGACCCAATGTGCTGCTTAACCTTGTCAAACATTACAGGAAAAGACTCCATGCGGTTATCCTTGCCAGAGGTGGTTGCACTAAGTACTAAATGAGGAGTGACAATAATTATGAAACCTTGATTTTGGTTAAATTTATTTTGTATTAAATAATTTAATGATTTTGGTTGGTTCCATTGAAACAATAATAATGTACAGTATTTCTCATGTTGGTATTTTGAGTTTATCTCTATAATTATATTGTTTATATATTTTTTTAAGTATTGTTTGTGCATTGCCAGTAATTTTGGAGTCCACTGTACATACATTTACAAAAAAATAAAAAATAAACCTGTTTATGCTTTGTCATTATGGGGTATTGTATGTAGATTGATGAGGCAAAACATGTATTTCATCCATTTTAGTATAAGGCTGTAATGTAATAAAATGTGGAAAATGTCAAGGGGTCTGAATACTTTGTGAATGCACAGTAAATATACACATTTCTACATTTGTCACACCCAACATATGTGTTAATACTCTATGGTGAACACATAGTGGTGGCTTTGTCCAACTGGCTAAAGCTGGTGGTGTATGCATCTCTAAGCAACTCTGACAGGATATAGTCAGAGAGACGGGGGGTGCTGTCCGGCAGGCTCTCCGTATCAGAGTTGTCCCTGGGTGATGTGTCCCTTTTCCCCAGACCATGTCCCCAGCTCTGTGATATCTCATACTCATCCAACAGAGTCATCAGCTGCTCCTCCAGTAGTATTGGTTTGTCAAACTAGAAAAAGAGAGTGCAAGAGAGAGAGATTGAGACAGTGACAAAGACAGAGAGACAAAATACTATACTGAACAAGAAACACTGAAGATGTCTAAGATCACTTCCTAGCAGTATTCCTACTGAAGTCATTATTCAGTAGGCCGATGACTTGGTTCCGATAAGCTCCGATGAAAATGCTCTACCATTGATAGCAGTGGTATTTCATGATGATAAATGAACCTGCCACAGACGTCCCTGTGCTTGGTGGGACTGTGTCCCACAAAATAGTTGGACAATCCAACTAAACAAATTTCCAGTTGCCTAAAACACTTCTAGTTGGACGAGAGGTTGTTTTTCTACAGATAAGTAAGGGTCTTCGCAGAGCCTTTTGGAAATGCAGGGAGTTCAAGGAGATAGCCAATGCACAGAAATGGATTACACAAATGACAGAATCAAATGTCAACTGTTTGGTAACTTCTGTAATATCAAGGCTCTTTTTCTTAACTTAACAATGAGGATTCATTTTTAAAGTGGGGTAAGTTGAACAAAAGGGGTAAGTTGAGGTGCCCTGTTTCTAGGAAACCATCTTTAAAAATGCATAATTTGACCAAATATTTAGGAAGAGGTCATCATTTTCTGTGAAGGAAGAAAGCACATGGAAAAGTGGTAAGCAAGTAAGGTCCCAAAAACGGATTTTCACCAGGTCGAATGTATGTATTGTGTTAGACGTATCATATGCATGTACAGTTGAAGTCGGAAGTTTACACTTAGGTTGGAGTCATTAAAACTCGCTTTTCAACCACTCACATTTCTTGTTAACAAACTATAGTTTTGGACATCTACTTTGTGCATGACACAAGTAATTTTTCCAACAATTGTTTACAGACAGATTATTTCACTTTTAATTCACTGTATCACAATTCCAGTAGGTCAGAAGATTACATACACTAAGTTAACTGTGCCTTTAAACAGCTTGGAAAATTCCAGAAAACTATGTCATGGCATTAGAAGCTTCTGATAGGCTAATTAATTGGAGGTGTACCTGTGAATGTATTTCATGGCCTAACTTCAAACTCAGTGCCTCTTTGCTTGACATCATGGGAAAATCAAAAGAAATCAGCCAAGACCTCAGAAAAAAAATTGTAGACCTCCACATGTCTGGTTCATCCTTGGGAGCAATTTCCAAACACCTCAAGGTACCACTTTCTTCTGTACAAACAATAGTACGCAAGTATAAACACCGTCATACCACTCAGGAAAGAGACGCATTCTGTCTCCTAGAGATGAATGTATTTTGGTGCGATAAGTGCAAATCAATCCCAGAACAACAGAAAGGACTTTGTGAAGATGCTGGAGGAAACAGGTACAAAAGTATCTATATCAACAGTAAAATGTGTTCTATACCGACATAACCTGAAAGGCCGCCCAGCAAGGAAGAAGCCACTGCTCCAAAACCATCATAAAAAAGCCAGACTACAGTTTGCAACTGCACATGGGGACAAAGATCATACCTTTTGGAGAAATGTCCTACGCTCTGATGAAACAAAAAAATAACTGTTTGGCCATAATGCAAGCCGAAGAACACCATCCCAACCGCGAAGAACAGGGGTGGCAGCATCATGTTGTGGGGGTGCTTTGCTGCAGGAGGGACTGGTGCACTTCACAAAATAGATGGCATCATGAGGGAGGAAAATTATGTGGATATATTGAAGCAACATCTCAAGACACCAGTCAGGAATTTAAAGCTTGGTCACAAATGGGTCTTCCAAATGGACAATGACCCCAAGCATACTTCCAAAGTCGTGGCAAAATGGCTTAAGGTCAAGGTATTGGAGTGGCCATCACAAAGTCCTGACCTCAATCCCATAGAAGATTTGTGGGAAGAACTGAAAAAGCTTGTACGAGCAAGGAGTCCTACAAACCTCTCAGTTACAACAGCTCTGTCAGGAGGGATGGGCCAAAATTCACCCAACTTATTGTGGGAAGCTTGTAGAAGGCTACTCAAAATGTTTGACCCAAGTCAAACAATTGAAAGGCAATGCTACCAAATACTAATTGAGTGTATGTAAACTTCTGACCCACTGGGAATGTGATGAAAGAAATAAAAGCTGAAATAAATCATTCTCTCTACTAATATTTTGACATTTCACATTCTTAAAATAAAGTGGTGATACTAACTGACCTAAGACAGGGAATTTTTACTAGGATTAAATGTCAGGAATTGTGAAAAACTGAGTTTAAATGTATTTGGCTAAGGTGTAAGTAAACTTCCGACTGCAACTGCATAGCTTGTGAATTGTTCGCATTATTCAAGAGTGTGATATGGTTTGGCTGCGTTATTCAATATGTCATATGTTTTGGAAGAAAAGTTTTTGTCATTGTTGAAATGTTTGTTCTTTCTAGCAATTCGCTACTGGGATATTTACGTTCAATTTGAGGTGCGGACCAAAAATTACACATTTCCAGCCACAACGATAGGTAAGGCAAGAATGTAATGCGAATTGAAAAGTAGAATTCTCTTTCGCTACCCTGTTCCTTAAACTCTCCTTGATATATCATAATGGGAACACGGCCTAATCGCTCATCAATGTCCCTTCTCTTTCCAGCCTTTGAAACTCACCAGCCCCTTATGACCCAGTTGCTTGCTAGATGTCTTTCCCTCAGCTTACCTGTGTATGCTGAAAGTTCTCTAAAATGTATTATAAACCAGGTGGTTAGAATGCTCATTGGCTAAAAGCCGTGGTATATCAGACTTTATAAACTGGGTGTTTCGAGTCCTGAATGCTGATTGGCTGACAGCCATGGTATATCGTATACCACAGGTATGACAAAACATGTATTTTAATTACGTTGGTAACCAGTTGATAATAGCAATAAGGAACCTCAGGGGTTTGTGGTATATAGCCAATATACCATGGCTAAGGGCTGTATCCAAGCACTGTGTTGTGCTTAAGAACAGCCCTTAGATGTGGTATATTTGCCATATACCACACCTCCTCAGGCCTTACTGCTTAAATGACACTCTTTAGGCCAGTGGTATTCAAACTTCTTCAGCCGAGACCCCATTTGTTTTTTCTGCCCATCCCACATCTAATGACACAACCTTACAAATCATCGCCAAATTAATATTTTCACACCAACAAATAAGCTTAAATTCCTTACATTTGAATCTCTCAAATAAAAATTAAGAGAACCAATAAATACATTCACTCAACAAAATATGATTCAAATTATCTTTCTCAAAACGTTTGTATTTTGTCCCATAAAATAATCTGTACACCACTGCAATTCCCCCACGACCCCAACTTTGAATACTACTGCTTTAGGCCATTACAGGGTGGGTGGTGTTACTCATTTACGACCCCTGCAATTACCCGCACAGCATATCATCCTTTCCCTGCTGACAACGGCCAGAGGTGTACACTCCACGGTCACATTCCTGCTCTACCCCATGCATTAAGCACCCCATGCTGCTCTGCCGCTGGCCTGTGGACTTGACCTTCAACCCTAGCATGGCCAAGGGGCCCTAAGGAAACCCCTGCACTGAGGGAAGAGGACGCATGGGGCATGTCCTTGGCTCTGGCTTAGGGCCTCTTGATGGTGTGTACAGAATGGTGATAACACTAACCACTAAGTAAAACATTACACACTTAACCTTTCTCTCAACCAGTATACACTATAATTTTTTGACTGGTGTGTTTGACTCACACACTAAAAGATAAGGGCCATGAGGGAACGACAGTGACTAGAAATACATGTGCTGTCCTGTAAATGAGCCATTACTTCAACTTGAAACCACTGTCATTAAAACACATCGCCATCGGTCAATTACACGTATGTCAGCATTTGAGTGCTCATGGATGAGGCAATAAAACACACTCCATGGTCAGCCTGCAGTAATGAGTACCTCTGGCTCTAGGCTTACCAATACCATGCGCGTTGGACATGGGAAGCACATGTGAGCTTCCCCTATGGAGAGAGAGAAGCCTTAATGGCTATAACAAAGTGCTCTGATCCGACGGAGTGGCTGACCCTAGATGCCCCTCTGCCGTGCGGGCCGGGGGTGTTGCTGGGTGACTGATGTATGTTCCCCTGTCCGTCACTGCCCAGTCTCTTTGCCAAGTCTGTACCCAGTCTGTCTCTGCCCAGTGTGTCTCTACCCAGTCTGTCTCTGCCCAGTCTGCTCTCCACAGCACCCACTCGTTAAGGCCTGTGTTGCAGCCGGGGCTTCTGGAATGCCAGAGACCACATTCCAGCAAACAGAGAAAGTGCTGCGTTGACAGGAAAGTGAGGAACCCTATCCAAAAGAAATGAAAAGTGACTTGTTTCAATGAGGTGCTGTGTTTTGGGACTGCACTCTCTCACAGGGTTATCATTGAGTGGGGAATGAGGCCGTCAGGCTTGTAATGCAGAGCAAAGCGATCAAACGCTGGTTCCATTGGGAAAAGGACAGCCTGGAGAATGCATGTCTTTGTGAGACAATCTGTTTGAATGCTCTGGGGAGTGAGCTGGGAAACATTTATGCACAATATTATGTATGTTGACCAGGCTGTTACAGCTGCAATGCGACTTTGTTGCCTTACAGAAAGCCCTGGTCAGTTTAAAACTTCTACTTAAGGCGGGCAAGACTAAATATATGTTGTTTTCTAATTTCTCACAAACATTTTTGAGATCAACTACATCTTTATTCATTAGATGGTTCTCCCATCAATCGGGTTCCCGCCTAGAAATATCTGGGCATTTGGATTGATAAAGACAATGTTTGAAAAACATATGGATAAGCTAGTTAAAAATCCAAGATTTGAAGGTGGCTTCTTTTTTTAAAAATGATCTTGTCCCCTCTCCCTAAATAGCAGGAGGCATATTTTACAGTCAACTCTCTTGCCAGTTCTTGACTATGGTGACACCATGTACCAGATTACTACAGCCACTACTCTTAAACCTTTCGATGGCGTCTACCATAGCACCTTTCGCTTTATTACAGGTGACAGTTATAATGATTGCCACTACATCTTGTATCAAAAGGTTTGTATAATTCTTGAGTTCCTTCTGGTCTCGACCAATTTAGGTAAACCCCCCTTTAGTTTTAGTGCCCCCCATTGTTGGAATAACCTACAAAATTCCTTACATCATGATTCCCTGGTGCCGCTAGTGCAGTTTAGGACTCTGGTGTTGAATGAACTCAGTGAGGATTGTAGTTGTTTTGATTGATTGTAATGGTTTCTTTGCTGACATTTTGTTGAGGTTGTGCCTTGTGGTTATTTGTACTCTTCTTGTTTTTTTTGTAATGCAGATGTTTCTTCCTGTTTGTAAAAAAAAATAAAAAATGAACTCAGGGCACCACTGGGAATAAGACCCTGGTCTCAATTGGGCTACCCTGAATAAATAAAAGTTAATAATACATGTTTGCTTTTGACCAACTCTGAGCCAGTCAGGAAGTTGGCAGTTGCGGACCCGTTGTGGTCAGCTTCCTCACAGCGATACAACCTCCACACGGACATGTGAAATATAAGGCAGAGGTGCCAGATTCCTTGATCTCATTTCTGACTGAAGCTGCCTATGGCACAATGAACACAAAGCACGAATTACAACTTTCTGATCAGTTTGTAAGTAACACTATGGAAAGGAAATTGCCAAATTCTGATAGTGCATGGGCTATAAAGACATCAACTACAAAGAACAAAAATACTTCTACATAAATGTGATGCTGCCGAGGATCAACTATATTCTAGAGAAGGGAAGACTTGGAGGTCTGAAGGATTAGAACGAGACATGGTGTATAGATCCAGGCCATATGCCTGGCGGTTGTTACAGAATCCTAATGAGGCTGGGCCAGACAGAGACGGACATCTCTCCATGTTCCCCACTCTGGTTGCACCACATGCACACCAGACAGAGACGGACATCTCTCCATGTTCCCCACTCTGGTTGCACCACATGCACACCAGACAGACCCATATGGTTAATATCAGACAGTCAAATATTCTAAACCTTTCAGAATTCATATAACAAAATCCATATAACACCAGCTGAACCATGACCATGCATATATTACACTTGCTGGGTAAATTAGGGAAGTGGTAAGTTTGTTTATTGTCGAATTTGAATTGCGGGTAAGAGGAGACCCTGGATTCAGATGATTAGTGACTGCCTCTCCTAATGATATAGGCATTATAATATCTATTTCTATCTCATTAAACATTGTCACAGTGAAATACCACCCGCAACTCTTTTTCTCACACTATAAAAGAAAGTGAAAGACATATCAAAGCTCTACCTTTCAAGGCCAGTTGATACACTGTAAAATCAGTCATCCCCATGTACTTGTATTGTATAGCATTGTAACTCTAAGATCTTTGGACAAACAGGACAAATATAAGCACCCACCAATGTGTCATCTGCCATCCAGGTAAGTCAAATTCTTCCTTGCGTTCAAGTTTTTCAAACAAACAACAACGTCAGCTGTCAACAGATCATAGCTTCCCCTTCACACATGTGGCCCACTAGAGATGCATCTATCAACACCCTCAAATTCTCCAGCCACCCCCTACCTCCAACCTCACCTAGCCCAGGCCAGCCCACCCAATCCCAGCCTGGACTACATCACCTCAGAGGGCTCACTGTTGAGATCCTGTACACGCAGGGTTAGGTGCTAGCTTCCCACATTGTGGACTGCTCAAGTTACAAGCACAGGCTTCAGTCACAAACCTCCACTTTTTACTTCAGCCAAAGTAACCTGTGGCCAATTCTACTCTAATAAAGGGATGTGTGACTCGCTAAAATTAAATTAGGACAAATACTTTACTTAATAAGTTCCCTCCCATATAATTATATGGTCACTCCCACTAAGGCCAACTTAGCCTGGGGATAAGGTTAGGTCTGGGATATCCTAGCGGATAGCGTTGGGCCACTAAACGAAAGTTTGGTTTGAATCAAATCAACAAAAAATTGTCACTTGCGCCGAATACAACAGTGAAATACTTACTTACAAGCCCTTAACCGACAATGCAGTTTTATGAAAATACCTAAAAATGTAAAAAAAATACAAATAATAAAGTAAGAGATAAAGAGCAGCAGTAAATAACAATAGCGGGGCAATACACAGGGGGTATCGGTACAGAGTCAATGTGTCAAAGTGCGGGGCACCGGTGTCGAAGTAATTGAGGTAACTATGTACATGAGGATAGGGTTATTAAAGTGGCTATGCATTGACAATAACAGAGTAACAGAGTAGTTTAGTGAGATTATGACAGATGCACTTTGACCTGACTCGGGTAAATATCAAATCAAATTTTATTGGTCACATACACATGGTAAGCAGATGTTATTGTGAGTATAGTGAAATGCTTCAAGTGGGTTTACACCTACAGGTATACATAATGACCAGAAGGACTGTAGAACTATAGAACTGTAGTATTTTGGGTGTGAATACAAGGGTGAGTAAGCCTTATTCACACTCCGGCAGGAGAGTCTTTATGGAAATATGTTTAATTTCTCCTAAATGGTAAAGTGCTCCATTAAATCTTTCATTAGATGTCTCGCCCAGTGGTAGGCAGTGGCCACTTGGCCAGAGCCCAAAACAAACCCACTCTGAGTAAGTCAGAATTAGATTCAGGGAGAATCCTCCCCTCCTACATTTTAGTAATTTAGCAGACACTCCTATCCAGAGCAACTTACAGGAGCAATTAGGGTTAAGTGCCTTGCTCAAGAGCACATCAACAGAAGTATATATATTTTCTGGACCCTGTCTTTCAAAGATAATTCGTAAAAATCCCAATAACTTCACAGATCTTCATTGTAAAGGATTTAAAACACTGTTTCCCATGCTTGTTCAATGAACCGTAAACAATTAATGAACATGCACCTGTGGAACGGTCGTTAAGACACAAACAACTTAGGCAATTAAGGTCACAGTTATGAAGACTTAGGACACTAAAGAGGCCTTTCTACTGACTCTGAAAAACACCAAAAGAAAGATGTCCAGGGTCCCTGCTCATCTGCGTGAATGTGCCTTAGGCATGCTTCAAGGAGGCATGAGGACTGCAGATGTGGCCAGGGCAATAAATTGCAATGTCCGTACTGTGAGACGCCTAAGACAGCGCTGCAGGGAGACAGGACAGACAGGTGATCGTCCTCACAGTGGCAGACCACGTGTAACAACACCTGCACAGGATCGGTACATCTGAACATCATACCTGCGGGACATACCTGCGGGACAGGTACAGGATGGCAACAACAACTGCCCGTTACACCAGGAAAGCACAATCCCTCCATCAGTGTTCAGACTGTCCGCAATAGGCTGATAGAGGCTGGACTGAGGGCTTGTTGGCCTGTTGTAAGGCAGGTCCTCACCAGACATCACCGGCAACAACGTCGCCTATGGTCACAAACCCACCGTCGCTGGACCAGACAAGACTGGCAAAAAGTGCTCTTCACTGACAAGTCGCGGTTTAGCCTGATGCTTGGATTCGCGTTTATCGTCGAAGGAATGAGCGTTACACCAAGTCCTGTACTCTGGAGAGGGATCGATTTGGAGGTGGAGGGTCCGTCATGGTCTGGGGCGGGGTGTCACAGCATCATCGGACTGAGCTTGTTGTCATTGCAGGCAATCACAACACTGTGCGTTAAAGGGAAGACATCCTCCTCCCTCATTTGGTACCCTTCCTGCAGGCTCAACCTGGCATGACCCTCCATCATGACAATACCACCAGCCATACTACTCGTTCTGTGCGTGATTTCCTGCAAGACAGGAATGTCAGTGTTCTGCCATGGCCAGTGAAGAGCCTGGCTCTCAAACCCATTGAGCACGTCTGGGACCTGTTGGATCGGAGGCTGAGGGCTAGGGCCATTCCCCCCAGAAATGTCTGGGAACTTGCAGGTACCTTGGTGGAAGACTGGGGTAACATCTCACAGCAAGTACTGGCAAATCTGGTGCAGTCCATGAGGAGGAGATGCACTGCATTACTTAATGCAGCTGGTGGCCACACCAGATACTGACTGTTACTTTTGATTTTGACCCCCCCTTTCTTCAGGGACACATTATTCCATTTCTGTTAGTCACATGTCTGTGGAGCTTGTTCAGTTTGTCTCAGTTTTTGAATCTTTTATGTCCATACAAATATTTACACATGTTAAGTTTGCTGAAAATAAATGCAGTTGACGTTTCTTTTGTTGTTGAGTTTATATATATACACATATAATCATTTTTTATACTCGTCCAGGGTGTGTAGCAGTGCAGTGTGCAGCAGCACCCGTCATTCACATTCCTGTGCTTTCCTCCCCACAGACACAGAAAAACAGGCCTTTCTGGAAAGCTTGACCGCTCTTATGTGGAAAACTGTTATGAAACTACCAGATTGTCAGAACAAAGAGCCCATATACTACACCACCTGAATACTGAGCATAACAGGTCTCTGACAGCAGAGCCAGCCTTCCACCCACGATGTGTCAGAGCCATAGCCTCTAGCTACTCCCTTCCCTCATACCTCCACCTGCCCAGAGCAAACACATTCCACATACGACAGGCTTATTTTCTAATCAGCACAGTCTGAGCCTGTACTAGTCTGTCAACAACTACTGTGTGAAAAATATATCAACTTCAACAATATTTCACAGAGATCTAACATCTAATATTTTTGGTCAAAAGTGTAAGTGTGTGTATAAACATGGCCTTTGGATTGTCATTTAAAAAATCTGAGACAATGGCTAATGACAGTATTAATGATGTATTAGTGATAAAATGAGGAGTGCCCCATTGAATGTATCCTGTCTTACTGTAAATTCTGTGATTGTGCTTCCTCTTATTGTTGATATTGGGACAGAGCCAGAAGAGGGTGTGGGAATAACATTTTAGCTTAAGGTTCATGTATTTCAACATGATACAGAGGCATTCCAGCAAGATTGGGAACAGAAGGTGGGAGAAATTAAAGACTTCGATGAGAGAGGAGTTGGGGGGTCAGGAGAATTTGGAACAGGGAAGCTTCACTGACGCCAATAAAGCAATCCTCAGATCTGATTCCAGAGAAATGTAGGAAGCAAGAATATGACATATACAAGTAAATGCCAAAATAATGGAAACACTTGAGTAAATGAGCAATACAAAGTATATTGAAAGCAGGTGCATCCACACAGGTGTGGTTCCTGAGTTAAATCAGCAATTAACATCCTATTATGCTTAGGGTTATCTATATAAATGCTGGGCAGGGCATTAGTTTGGCCATTATTTTGGCTAACATGGCTATGCCCCGAAAGGATGGCAATGCCCCATCCACAGGGCATGAGTAGTCATTAAATGGTTTTATGAGCATAAAAACGATGTACACCAAACGATGTACACCATATGCCTGTCAGATCTCAACACAATTTAACACTTATGGGAGTAAGAATGGTATTGCTTGCATCCCTCCAATAAAGTTCTATACACTTGTAGAATCTATGCCAATGTGCATGCTGTTCTGGCCCAACACCCCATTAAGACACTTTTTGTTGGCGTTTCCTTTATTTTGGCAGTTACCTATACATAGATAGCACTGTATTGGAGTAAAATGGGTGAATGTGTTTTTCCATGATCCATACAGATAAGACTGAATCACTTAAAATTCTGTCAACCACAATGAAATCCATCAAATGTGATGGGACACAGGTTGTCTCTGGTCATTAATCTGTGAGTTACATCAACAATTTAGTTCACCAAAGCTTTTAAGATTTTCCTCCTCTCCAAAAAGTGCGGAATTCCAGAGACTCAAGACTAAACAATATGAGAGAGCATACCTCTTTTCCTCCCTCTACAAAGTCTTGGGAGAGAAGCCACTGCTACTGCTCTAGGTAGTTATAAGCTATTTATTTAGGATCTATTGATCTGGAAGGGAGATATTTTCCAGTTCATTGCAGCATACGCAGAATTATGTTTTTGATTTATCCCAGTTTTTACAGGGTCCCTAGTACCCTAGATTAAGCTTGTGTTGCCTCTCTTTACAGGCTTGTTCCTGGCACATTAACCAGGGCAATAACTTTGCAGAATGGATGGCAAAATAAAGACCTAAGGACAGACACAATTGGCTGGTACCAAAAGAGCTGTAACCAGGCTGCAGGAACATCAACATGAAGCACTCAGCTGAGTTTGGACCAAGCAAACTCACCATGTCAATGCTGTGAACCTAGTCTCCCTATATGCTTGTTTCCATTTCTGACCAATACAATCAAACTCTAGACCATACTCTTACAACACCTAAATGAGTGGGTTCTGATTAGATTAGGGGTAAATCTAGATGTAGAACACATATAAATCTAGTCTGAGAACAGAATCATGTTGTTGTTTAGGTGGTGGTTTTCATAATGATAGTATCCTCCAGATGATTTGGCCTTAATTAGCTAACATAAAATCCAATTTGTTCTGCACAAATGAGGCTAAAACTTTTTATCTTATAATATAATTTAGAGTGTGGTTAACTTAGAGGCCCACTGTAGTCAAAAAGTGATTTTCCTGTGTTATATATACAGTACCAGTCATTCCAGGGTTTTCTGTATTTTTACTATGTTCTACATTGTAGAATAATAGTGAAGACATTACAACTATGAAACAACACATATAGAATCATGTAGTAACCCAAAATGTGCTAAATCAAAATATATTTTATATTTGAGATTCTTCAAAGTAGTCACTCTTTGCCTTGATGACAGCTTTGCACACTCTTGGCATTCTCTCAACCAGCTTCATGAGGTAGTCACCTGGAAAGCTTTTCCAACAGTCTTGAAGGAGTTTCCACATATGCTGAGCACTTCTTTGGTGCTTTCCCTTCACTCTGCGGTCCAACTCATCCCAAACCATCTCAATTGGGTTGAGATTGGGTGATTGTGGAGGCCGGGTCATCTGATGCAGCAGTGCATCACTCTCCTTCTTGGTCAAATAGTCCTTACACAACCTGGGGTGTGTTTTGGGTCATTGTCCTGTTGAAAAACAAATAAAAGTCCCACTAAACGCAAACCAGATGGGATGCTGTGGTAGCCATGCTGGTAAAGTGTGTCTTGAATTATAAATAAATTACAGAGGAGTGTCACCAGCAAAGCACCCCCACACCATCACAGCTCCTCCTCCATGCTTCATGGTGGGAACCACACATGTGGAGGTCATCCATTCACCTACTCTGCATCTCACAAAGACACAACTTGTTGGAAGCAAAAATCTCAAATTTGGACTCATCAGACCAAAGGACAGATTTCCACCGTTCTAATGTCCATTGCTCGTGTTTTTTGGCCCAAGCAAGTCTCTTCTTCTAATTGGTGTCCTTTAGTAATGGTTTCTTTGTAGCAATTCGACCATGAAGGCCTGATTCACGTAGTCTCCTCTGAACAGTTGATGTTGAGATGTGTCTTGAACTTTGAAGTATTTATTTGGGCTGCAATCTAAGGTGCAGTTAACTCTAATGAACTTATCCTCTGCAGCAGAGGTAACTCTGGGTCTTCCTTTCCTGTGGCGGTCCTCATGAGAGACAGTTTCATCATAGCACTTGATGGTTTTTGTGACTGCACTTGAAATTTTCCGTATTGAAATATTCCGCATTGCACTGAAATTTTCCGTATTGACCTTCATGTCTTAAAGTAATGATGGACTGTCGTTTCTCTTTGTTTATTTGAGCTGTTCTTGCCAAAGACTTGGCCTTTTACCAAATAGGGCTACCTTCTGTATACCAACCCTACCTTGTCACAACACAACCGATTGGCTCAACTGAATTGTGGAATTACTTTCCTTAATACATTTAACACCTGTTAACTGAATTGCATTCCAGGTGACTACCTCATGAAGCTGGTTGAGAGAATACCAAGAGTGTGCAAAGCTGTCATCAAGGCAAAGGATGATTACTTTGAAGAATCTCAGATATAAAATATATTTTGATTTGTTTAACACTTTGTTGGTTACTACATGATTCTATATGCGTTATTTCCTAGTTGCCCTTTGGTATGAAGCTATTTTTTACAATTTTAATTGAAAACAATCACAGCAAGGTACTTAATTTTTACCCAGAAATGATTTGATATTGAGATAAAAATGGCTGCATTGGACCTTTAATTTTTTAGCATAATAGTGTCTACTGATGCTTTAATTAAGCATGGATAAGTTGAGTTGTGGTTCACCATGGCAAAGTGCACAACCAGTTGGTAAAGTGGTAGCCCTAAATGAGATCAAGGCATATTTCATAGACTCCGAAAGTAACACCTACAAAAAAACATCCATACCACCAAATGGGGATGAGGCAGGTACCCCAGAAGGCCATATTGTGTGGGGTTGTAAAGAGCTGCCACATCGACGGCTGATGCCCTCTTTTGCTAAACAATAAATTAAAGTCACAAATGTCAGTGGATGGAGGAAACAAATCCATCACCCTTTATTGCAGGTACATTCCTGTGTTCATGTGTTTTTGTCCCTAGAAACCAGAATTTTTGCCAGTTGTGATTTTAACTCTACAGAGTCCCAGAACGAGGCCATGCTCAATTGTTTCCAGGGGACATTGGGGGAATAGAATTTGAGGGAAGAATTGCAGTGAGCCATTAAACACTAAAAAGGAACCTTGGGCACAGACAATCAATGGAATTAATGTGTTTCCAAATGAAGAGTAAAATGTGTTCAGAATTCATAAATAAGGCCATTAAAGAAATAAAAAAAGTGATACAGCATTAAAAATAAAGTCATTGGATTTACAGGTAACTGACAAAATAAAGGAAACACCACCATAAAGGGTCTTAATAGGGTGTTGGGCACCACGAGCCTCCAGGACAGCTTCAATGCACCTTGGAATAGATTCTACAAGTGTCTGGAACTCTATTGGTGGGCTGCGACACCATTATTCCACAAACAATTTCATAATTTAGTGTTTTGTTGATGGTGGTGGAAACCGCTTTCTCAGACGGCGCTCCAGAATCTCACATAAGTGTTCAATTGGTTTGAAATCTGGTGACTGACACACCCTTTAAACCTCATATGCTCCTTTGAGACCCCTCTTTCATAGTCACTGAGATCTCTTCTAGCCATGGTAGCCAAAATATTGGGAAACTGGGCATTTTTATACATGACCCTAAGCATGATGGGATGTTTTAATTGCTCACGAGCCACACCTGTGTGGTATCCCTCATTGGCTCAAGTGTTTCCTTTATTTTGGCAGCTACCTATAATTCTCGGCACAGTGCAATAAAATAATGACTTGCTTAATGTAATGCATAATCTGAGGTTAATTGCCCAATGCCCTGTGACATTTTTGCCAGCAGTGATAAGGCTCTTTTCAATTCCCCTACAAACTATATGAATTGTGTCAGTGCGTGTGCATGCATATGTGTGCACTGTGGAGTCAATGGTCCACTTTGATCATATGTGTGTATTAGTGATTGTATATAAATGTGCGTGTGTGTGTGTGTGTGCGCGCTGTGGTGTGCGTGTGTGGCTGCTTTGAACTCACAGTCATTTCTTGGCCCTGGCCCAGCAGCTCTAGCTGCAGCTGGATCTCTTGGAGACGCCTCTCCTGCCCTCTCTTCTCCCTTATATCCTGCAGGACCTTCTCTCCTGGCAACCTGTCCCAGCCAGCCTCCAGATCCTGACAGACACACAACAGACAGTAATGTTCTCATGGGGAACACACCACTAATCATCACACATGTAGAAGGAGACATTCACTTGACCATAGCAGAGGGGACTTCCATAAGGCAGAGTTGAAACTGTCACAGAAGAAACAGCCATCAAAAGACTTCTACTTCAACCAATAACTGACTACATTGTATAAAAATGCCATCATCCTAAAGTCTAATTAGTCTGTCTGTAGAACTTCACTGTAATGATGCTCTGTCATCAATACAATACAATGCTATGAATCCCAATGGCAGATTTCTGTACTATGTTTTAGATTTATGGGAAAAAAATCTGAGACATAGGAGAGTTGAAACCAAACCGTCGTAAGAGCTGAGGAAACTGAATAACCCCATTCCACTTCTCATGGGGTCCAACATAAATCTCATATTTATGGCATGGACTTGTAAGCTGGGGACACAGACTGCAGTATGCTACATCCAAAGCAAATGTTGAAAATGGGTCAGGAGGAAATGGATGAATCATGCCTGGAGGACTATCCAGAGCTGATGAATGAGAAGGCCTCGAGAACTTGTCATGACCATGGGATCTGTTTCATGGGTAGACCATAGGTCTAGGTAGGTCTTGGCTACAGAGGAGAGAAACTCTGAGCAGGCATCATCATGAGGTCTAGACTCCATAGAGACACAGATATCTACCCCAGAAATCCATAGATCACATATGTTTATAATATTTACATTACGGTGCTTTCTTGTAAATTAAAATTAAGGTGATTCACAGCAATGGGTTGTACCAAATATTTCAGAAAATACACGTGTACTTAGGTTCCAAAGGGCGTCCTGGAGAGCCCTTTCTTTCCTGCTTTGAGTGACCAATAGATGACCTGTAGTAAGGTCACAATCCAACCCCTAAAATAAATGAGTGCACATTTAAGACCTAACTAAGTAAAATAATGGTTGGTTCTAAGAGGATGTAGCCAACCACAGGGTTATTTTTGTGTGTATAAAAATGATATGTGGTTAAAGTCTCCATATCCTCTGGTCAGCTTGACATGCAGCACTATTTATGATCTAATAATGTCAAATTGATGGAAATATGATGAAAAATAGACATTTTGAGTGAGATTCGCTCATTGTGACATTGTAGGTTATGGGAGAGGCCTGTTCTTTGCAACAACAACAACAAAAGTTAATAATTGTTATGACACATTTGTGATTTCATATACAAGTTGAGTTCAGAGTTGAGAGCTCAGTAACAACGCATTACACTCATTTTGTAAATTTATGTCTGATATAAGACCTCATAACAACTTCCATAAGTAGTAAACTTAACAGAATAAGTGTCAATCACAATTCTATTGATATCCACGTTTCTGTCCACGAAATCATCGGGCACTATGAGATTATTCGATCAATTTTAGATTTTAACAAAGAAAGGCCCTCTTTTAACACATGGCATGTAGAGTGTGTGTGGCTTCACCTATAAATGCCCTGTAGTTTCCCTGTGCCTGAGGGAAACGATGACAACCTCCATGTGATGTCTCTTTTAAGTGGTTGTTATTAGAGCCCTTCAGACTCACTCACAATGGACTACCACTGTGGGATCAGGTTGCTCTCGTGCACTTGAGTGAGAAACACGCCGACCCAACAAGGCAAAATATAAATTAAAGTCTAGTTTTACTACCTTATTCACACCACTAACTACATGTTTCTAAAAAATGTTTTCTCAAAAATCGTTGGGAAAGACAGACCATTAATTTGGAAAAGACAGCTTATTCTGCCCTACTCTCAAGAAATCACAACCATCGTCAGAAGACGAGACGTACATTTAGGCTTGAAATACCATTGACTTTTTAACACTTATAATAGCCACATAGGCTACATGGGTATCCTGTGGGATTTCTATTGAATGTACTGTAATTAAGGTTAGAGCTATCAATATATACACTATGGAGTCCACAGCAGTGCACATATTTTATCCATTCAACAGCATTTCTACACAGTGGAAAGACAACTTAGCGTGTGTCTGATTAAGATATGCCGAACCTGAGCAAGAGATTCCATCTCTCATTTATTACGTGTTTATATGACTCAGTCAAATTAAATAATTTGAATGATCAGTTTGACTATTTTCAGTTGCAACATAACTCACTGTAGCCCTGTACACTTGTACCCTCATAAGGGTTGAATGGCAGATTTGGGCACTGATAAGCGCCTAAATTGGAATACAGTGGCTGTACAGTAACATGCTATACATGACGTCAGAGCTCAGGCACTATGCTCCACAGCGCTGTATGGGTTTTGACTGTCAGCCGTTCAGAACTTGAGCAAAGCAAGCAACAATAAGTTGCCCCAATCCCTCCCACTAACTGGACAACTTTTGCAAATGTTTAGTTGTCTGAGTGAGGGAAATGCTGTAAATAAGAGGACTCGATGTATTTTGAAAGATGCGACGTTGAGTATTATAATAAATACCGCTTTGATGTCCTGCAAGCAAGCCAAACAACCGTTTAGTCCAAATGTGCATATCATAAAACTCATTCCATATACAGTGGCAATGTTTCTGACCACTATGTTTGATGTACAGTTAATAGATGACATGGCATCATACCCTGGGTTGTTCTGAGCAGAATGAGCCTGTTTGTCTATTGTGAATGCACGCACCTGAATCATGACTCCTTTCTATGCGCAACAAAATAACGATATGTTTCTCTGAATTGACTTTTGAAAGCCTAACACTGTAAGATCATATTTTATAACTTAGCTAGTTATGTTGGCAATAGAACAAGCTTTCAAATGATGCCCAACGGACCCAGATTTCGATTTTAAAATTAGCAATTTTCGAATTGCTTAAACTACAATAATTGTGTGATGGCGGGGAGGCAGGGTTGTGCTCCAAACCAAACAAATCTGCTTGCTCTAGTTCCTAAATGGCACAGCTAGGAGATAAAAAAAACACCTTATAGTTCAGAGCCATTCAACTATATTCTTACAGGGGCCAGATATGAAAAAGGTTATTTATAGGAGGGCAGACATTTTCTACATGGGATAACTATTCCCAAAACCGGTATAAAAAAAAACATTCAAACACCATTATAATCTTATGAAGCACTTTTATTAAAATTAGATGTTGCTAAAAGTTCATATTAAGTGCATTAAGATTAGCTTAATTCAGTGCATCAAATTGTTTAAATAATGGAACACATTTGTAACACAGCTTATCTGCATCACATTAAATTGAAACTTTTCTGTCCTTTTAAGATACAGCTGAAGTAGGAAGTTTACATACACCTTAGCCAAATACATTTGAACTCAGTTTTTCACAATTCCTTATTCACATTTAATCCTAGTAAAAATTCCCTGTTTTAGGTCAGTTAGGATCACCACTTTATTGTCAGAATAATAGTGGAGAGTGTCACGTTCTGACCTTTATTTCCTTTGTTTTGTCGTTATTTAGTATGGTCAAAAATAATAATAAAATATATATTTAAAATCCATCCTGCTTGCAACAAGTCACTGGAGTAATGGCACCGGAGGGGATGGCTGTAGTTTTACGGGCTCCTAACCGACTGCAATTTTTTTTCTCCTATTGTTTGTAACTTATTTGTACATAATGTTGCTGCTACCATATCTTATAACCGAAAATATCTTCTGGATATCAGAACAGTGATTACTCACCTCAAACTGGTGAGGATATACTGCTTCTCGAGACCAGGCTCAAATACCTATCATTCGTGTGAAGAAAATACAGAAATACGGGGGGCGGAAATTGGGGTGCATTGTGAGAATTCTTCGGCGAGTGAGTAACCCGCCTCTACCACCCGTTCTATTGGCGAACATGTAATCATTGGAAAATAAACTTGATTTTCTCTGTTCGAGACTATCCTACCAACTGGAGATAAAAACTGTAATATCTTGTGTTTAAACGAGTCGTGGCTGAATGACGACACGGATAATATACAGTTGTCTGGGTTTTCCGTGCATCGGCAGAACAGAACAGCTACGTCTGGTAAGACGAGAGGTAGGTGGGTGTGTGCTTCTATTTGTCAATAACAGCTGGTGCCAAATGTCGAATATTAAAGAAGTCTTGAGGTATCACTCGCCTGAGGTAGAGTACTTCATGATAAGCTGTAGAATACACTATCTACCAAGAGAGTTTTCATCTACATTATTCAAAGCCATCCATTTACCACCACAAACCGATGCTGGCCCTAAGACTGCACTCAACGAGCTGGGCCACAAGCAAACAAGAAAATGCTCATGTAGAAGCGGCGATCCTAGTGGCCGGGGACTTTAATGCAGGCAAACTTAAATCCGTTTTATCCATTTCTACCAGCATTTCACATGTGCAACCAGAGAAAAAAACCTCTAGACCACCTTTGCTCCACACACAGAGATGCATATAAAGCTCTCCCTCGCTCTCCATTTGGCAAATCTGAGCATAATTCTTTCATCCTGATTCCTGCTTTCAAGCAAAAACTAAACCAGGAAGTACCCGTAACTCGCTCAATATGAAAGTGGTCAGATGACGCGGATGGTATGCTACAAGACTGTTTTGTTCCGGGATTCAACCAATGGCATTGAGGAGTATACCCTCTCAGTCGCCGGCTTCATCAATAAGTGCATTGATGACATCGTCCCCACAGTTACTGTGTGTACATATCCCAACCAGAAGCCATGGATTGCAGGCAACATCTGCACCAAGCTAAAGGCTAGAGCTGCTGCTTTCAAGGAGCGGGACACTAATCCGGACGCTTACAAGAAATGTCGCTATACCTCAGACGAACCATCAAACAGGCAAAGCGTCAATACAGGACTAAGATTGAATCCTACTAAACCGGCTCTGACGCTCATCAGATGTGGCAAGGCTTGCAAACTATTATGGTCTACAAAGGAAAACCCAGCCTAGAGCTACCCAGTGAAGCAAGCCTACCGGATGAGCTAAATGCCTTTTTTGCTCTCTTCGAGACAAGCATGCATGAGAGCACCAGCTGTTCCGGATGACTGTGTGATCACACTCTCTGTAGCCGATGTGAGCAAGACCTTTAAACAGGTCAACATTCACAAGGCCGCGGGGCCAGAAGGATTACCAGGCCGTGTACTCAGATCATGTGCGGACCAACTGGCAAGTGTCTTCACTGACATTTTCAACCTCTCCCTGACCGAGTCTGCAATACCTACATGTTTCAAGCAGACCACCATAGTCACTGTGCCCAAGGAAGCGAAGGTAACCTGCCTAAATGACTACCGCCCCGTAGCACTCACGTCAGTAGCCTGAAGTGCTTTGAAAGGCTGGTCATGACTCATATCAACACCATCATCCCGGAAACCTTAGACCAGGGGTGTCAAAGTCAAATGGACGGAGGGCCAAATAAAAAATTTAGCTACAAGCCGAGGGCCGGACTGTTCGAATGTTCATTGAAAAAATTTTAAATGACGCATATAGTCTAGTGAACCTAATTGAACCTACTGAAAACCTAACAAATATATTCCAATATGATCAGATAAATAAAGCAATATTTTCTTATGGCTCTGTCAGTAATCTTTAATTTTCAACAGACACAAAAGACAAATTTCCTTTATATAAAAATCCCCATAACATGAACATTAAATGAAAGAAACCGGTATTCAAGGCACCATCAGTAGCCTATATTTTCTATTTTAGCAAAAGTGGGCTAAATTTACTTCAAAGAAAAAAACAATAATAGCAATTTTCTATCATCCACTCAACTGAAATATTTTTAAAATATAATTGGATTGAAATACAATAAAATAATGTGCAAAAATCTATTAATCAAAAACAACACTTTGTTTAAGGAGAAGTAACATGCAGTGAAAACAAATATTAAACTTTAACTTTTAAACTTGAACTGAGTAAAAACTCTAAATATGTGATTGCACAGTAATGTTCACTTGTTTGAGGTTGAGGGTGATACTTGGTGGTGTCCCATCTTTTCCACAAGTTCATCAATGTTCGGGGTAAGGCTCTGAGCTGAGGAAATCCTCAGAATTGAGTGGAGGTGTTCAGCAGTAAGTCGACTTCTGTGTGATGTTTTGTTCAGGTTCATCAAAGAAAAAAGTTGTTCACACAGGTATGTGCTGCCAAACATAGACAACGTTTGAGCAGCCTGGATGCGCAGCTGGGGCATTGTGTCGGGGAGGAAACGGGCGAACTCCGCAGCACCCACTGCCGCATATTTTGCCCTCAGTGCATCATTGCATTGGAGGTCAATCAACTCCATTTGGAGGTTTGGTGGTGAGCTTTCCACGTCAACAGCAAATGGGTTACCGAGCAGTTCCAACCTGCTTTTTTGTGCTTCAAAGTCAGCAAATCGGCGTCGAAAGTCAGCGGCAAGCATACCTATTTTATCAGCCAACTGTGCGCTCGGGAACGCACTGGTAGAGAGCTTCTCTTTCATGGTCTGGCAGCTGGGAAAGTGGCTCAAATTTTCTTTCCGCATCTGCGTCTCCCACAGAGTCAGTTTGGTTTTAAATGCCTTCACTGTACTGTACATATCAGAGATGACATGATCCCGACCCTGCAGCTGCAAGTTCATTGCATTCAGATGACTCGTAATGTCACACAGAAAAGCCATTTCACACAGAAACATTTCGTCTCGGAGTTGTGTTGTGTCTTTCCCTTTGCTGTCCAAGAACAGACAAATCTCCTCACGAAGCTCGAAACATCTTTGAAGCACCTTTCCCTGGCTTAGCCATCGCACCTCTGTGTGATAAGGCAAATCACCATGCTCCGTTTCTAACTCCGTCAGAAATGCCTTGAACTGGCGGTGATTCAAACCTTTGGCTCTGATAAAGTTAACTGTGCGCGTGATGATGCTCATTACATGCTCCATTTTCAAGGCTTTACCGCACAACGCTTCCTGGTGTATGATACAATGATAAGCTGTCAGCTCACCTGTCGCGTTTTCCTCTTGCATCTTTTCCCGTATCTTCGCCACCAGTCCGCTCCTGTGTCCACACATCGCAGGTGCTCCGTCGGTTGTCAAACCCACGAGTTTTTCCCAAGGCAGCTCCATCTCATTTACACATCTTGACACCTCTTCATACAAATCATGCCCCGTAGTTGTGCCATGCATAGGACGTAAAGCCAAAAACTCCTCTGTCACGCTTAGGCTGGAGTCCACTCCGCGGATGAAAATTGACAACTGGGCAATGTCAGAAATGTCGGTGCTCTCATCCACAGCCAAGGAATATGCAATGAAATCTTTTCCCTTTTTCACAAGCTGCTCTTTTAGATTGATGGACAACTGGTCTACTCTCTCGGCAATGGTGTTTCTGCTCAGACTCACATTTAAAAAGAGTTGCCTTTTTCTGGGCAAACTTCGTCACAAACTTTAATCATGCAGTTTTTGATGAAATCCCCCTCCGTAAATGGCCGGGCTGATTTAGCGATCTCTTCTGCCAAAATAAAACTGGCCTTGACAGCAGCCTGGCCTTGTGATTTGGCTTTTTTGAACAGAGCCTGTCGAGATTTGAGGCCTCGTTTTAATTCCTCTGCCTTTTGTAGCCTTTGTTCCATGTCCATATTCTTGTTTTTGTCCGCGTGTTTCGTTTCATAATGTCGTCTCAGATTATACTCTTTCAGTACCGCCACACTTTCTCCACACAGAAGACACACAGGTTTTCCAGCTACCTCCGTGAACATATACTCCGACTCCCACCTTGTTTGAAACCCCGGTTCTCAGTGTCCACGTTCCGTTTTGCCATTTTTGATGGGTATCTGAAAGTTAATTTTACTGTGATGCTGACGACTGCTGTGCCAATAAATATTGAAATGAAGCAGCCTACTGCTCGGTGCGTCACCGTTGCATTGTGGGAAATGTAGTATTGGTGCGTGTAAAAGATCTGCGGGCTGCCGGCTTGCTGCGGTCTGCGGGCCGGTTCTAATAATAAATCAAGATCATCCCAGGGGCCGTAAAAAACCTTCTCGCGGGCCGGATGTGGCCCGCGGGCCTTGACTCTGACATATGTGCCTTAGACCAACTCAAACAGATCCACAGATGACACAATCTCAATCGCACTCCACTTTCCCATCTGGACAAAAGGAACACCTATGTGAAAATGCTGTTCATTCACTACAGCTCAGTGTTCAATACCATAGTGCCCACAAAGCTCATCACTAAGCTAAGGACCCTGGGACTAAAGAACTCCTTCTGCAACTGGATCCTGGTCTTCCTGACAGGCCACCCCCAGGTGGTAAGGGTAGGCAACAACACATATGCCATGCTGATCCTCAACACTGGGACCCCATAGGGGTGTGTGCTTAGTCCCCTCCTGTACTCCCTGTTCACCCACGACCGTGTGGCGAAGCATGACTCCAACACCATAATTAACTTTGCTGACGACACAACAGTGGTAGGCCTAGTCACCGACAACGATGAGACAGCCTATAAGGATGTCAGAGACTTGGCAGTGTAGTGCCAAGTCTCCTTATCACCAACAAACTATCATGGTCCAAACACACCAAGACAGTCGTAAAGAGTGCATGACAACACCTTTTCCCCCTCAGGAGACTGAAAAGATTTGGCATGGGTCACCAGATCCTCAAAGTTCTACAGCTGCACCATCGAGAGCATCCTGACCGGTTGCATCAATGCCTGGTATAGCAACTGCTTGGCCTCCGACCTCATGGCACTACAGAGGGTAGTGTTTACGGCCCAGTACATCACTGTATTTAATTTTCAATAAATATGCCAAAATGTAAAACAAATTGAAAAAAAATCACCTGAGAAAAATATATTCAATCAATTTTGAATTTAACAATAACTAACTTTTTTTTTTTTAAACATAGAAACCTTTTATGCATGGCATATTGTTAAAAGTTCATTTTAAATTCTTTAATATTAGCTTAATTCAGTGCATCAAATTGTTTAAATAATGGAACACATTTGTACTTATACAGTACTTACACAGTTGATCTGCATCACATTAATACATTTTTATTAAATGTCTGTTTTACATACGTAACTTCATCTTTTTTCAAAAATGTATCTCAGTTGACCAGCATGATATTCTGTTCTATATCATGTAGTTCTTTTCTTTGGCAATATTATTATTTTTTACATTGAAAACGTTTTAGGCATGGCATATCTCAGTTGACTAGCTTTTGCGGAGAAGTCTCTCTCCCCCACATCAGTAAAGAACGGGTCCCTATAACAAATGCCCCCCGCCCCCCTCAGTGGGGACACAAACTCATACAATCTTGTTGGAAAGTTAGCTTTCAGTTACCTAAAAACTCTGACATCATGGGAGTGATCTGTACTGATGATGACTGAATATAGTTGTGAAGTGTATAGAAATTGAGCGTTTTGTTTGGTCTCAAGGAGAAAAGAGCACATTTATTTTAAAATAAGTCAATTTTTCAATCATGTCAACAACTGTTTTATCCCTCCCCTGTTGTCCCAAATTAAGTCCACTGAATTGATTGAAGATGTCACTAAAAACACACACATCTGATACGAGCTCCTCATCATGCATTTTTGCTAGATATGGGTTTTCTTTGTTGAGGTGGCAATCAAGGAGAAAAGCAACTATCTCTTCCATAAACTCATATAGATTGCCCTTGAGAGAGAGTTATTACCCTTGCTTTGCCACTGAACATCATTATGTTAAATTATGTTCTGTGATGAAAGAACCAATAGGAAGGCAGACCGACCCTGTTCCCCTCTTAGCAGATTTGATTGGCTGTAAAGGAGATGTTGGGTGATATTGATTGACAGCACTTAATGGGCGAGGGCTCCTTTTCGGCACTAAACATCAGAATTTTTGTAGGGATTGTTAGGCTGATTCTTAAAAAAAATATATGTTCTGAATTGAATCAAAGGCCATTCTAAATTATAAGTTGAATAGCCCTGTTATAGTTGAAGTCATAAAAGCGCATTGACATTACTTAGGAAGTGTAAACCAGTGGAGAAAAATAAAAAGTTTCAGAAAAATAAAAGGTGAAATGTTAAAGTTATTCTTTTAAATATATTAATGTCACCAAATACTTGATTAAAACACACTGTTTTTCAATAAATGTATACAGTAGCCTCAGAAGCACTCTGTAGGGTAGCACCATGGTATAGCCAGAGGGCAGCTAACCTCTGAGAACATTGACTTCAATACAAAACCGAGGAGACTCGTCAGTCCAGACCACCTGCTGACATTTTTCTGCACCCCAGTTCCTGTGTTTTCGTGCATAGTTGAGTCGCTTGGCCTAGTTTCCACGTCGGAGGTATGGCTTTTTGGCCGCAAGTCTTCCATGAAGGCCACTTCTGACCAGACTTCTCCGGACAGTAGATGGGTGCACCAGGGACCCACTATTTTCTGCCAATTCTGAGCTGATGGCACTGCTGGATATCTTCCGATTGCAAAGGGAAGTAAGCATGATGTGTCTTTCATCTGCTGCAGTAAGTTTCTTTGGCCGACCATTGCGTCTACGGTCCTCAACGTTACCCGTTTCTTTGTGCTTCTTCAAAAGCTTGGACAGCACATCTGGAAACCCCTGTCTGCCTTGAAGTTTCTGCCTGGGAGAGACCTTGCTGATGCAGTATACCTTGTGTCTTGTTGCTGTGCTCAGTCTTGTCATGGTGTATGACTTTTTTTTTAAAGTAAACTGTCTTCAGTAACCTCACCTTGTTAGCTGAGTTTGGCAGTTCCTCACCAAATTTTATTCCTCCTGCACAGCTGTTTCTGTTTCAGTTAATGATTGTGTTCCAACCTACATATTGAATTGATGATCATTAGCACTGGTTTGGCATAATTGTTTAATCATACACCTGACTATATGCCTACAAAATCCTTGATATGTGCAAATGCATCTACAAGAAATGATGCTGTTTTGAAGGCATTCTTACTTAACAGCATTTTTTCACACCTGCCTAAAACCTTGTGTGTGTGTGTGTGTGTGTGTGTGTGTGTGTGTGTGTGTGTGTGTGTGTGTGTGTGTGTGTGTGTGTGTGTGTGTGTGTGTGTGTGTGTGTGTGTGTGTGTGTGTGTGTGTGTGTGTGTGTGTATGCATGCATGTATGTATACACACACAGAATTTTTTTACATTCACTTACTTAGCTAGCAAATGCAGCTAACTAGTTTAGCCCACTCAAACACCAGGTTCAAACAGAGAGGAATGCCATGTTAGCTAACTGGCTATGGCTATCCAACACTGGAACTCTTTCAAGTCAAGGTAAGCTTTTGGTTTTATTAATTTATTGCCAACAGGGCCCGCCGGTGTAAGTGGGAAACTGATTACTGAACTGCATGATTGTAGCGGGTTTACTAATGTGTTAGTTATAGTAGTTATGTTGACTATGACATCAGTATGGTGACAACAATGTAGGCTGTGTGTAGCAGTTAGCGGTTTTGGTATGAAAGTTTTCCTTGGAAAGTTTTTTTTTTGCCTGGTCACAGACAGCTGTTATATTGTGCACTGAAGTCCACAAATTAAGGAAATAGATGAGAGGAGAGAGCGTCAATGCGAGAAAGAGTTATATAAACAACGAGCAAAGTGATCATGCTGTTAATTCGGGAAAGAATTCAGACCCCTTCCCTTTATCCACATGTTATGTTACAGCCTTATTCTAAAACGAATTAAATAAAACAAATCCTCATCAATTTCATACAATACCACATAATGACAAAGCGAAAACAGGTTAAGAAATGTTTGCAAATGTATAAAAAAGCGAAAAACAGAAATATCTTACTCTCATCAGTATTTAGACTCTTTGCTATGAGACTCGAAATTGAACTCAGGTGCATCCTGTTTCCATTGATCATCCTTGAGATGTTTTTACACCTGTGATAAATTCAATTGATTGGACAGGATTTGGAAAGGCACACACCTGTATATATATATAAAAAGGTCCCACAGTTGACAGTGCATGGTAGAGTAAAAACCAAGCCGTGAGGTTGAAGGAATTGCCCGTAGAGCTCCGAGATAGGATTGTGTTGAGGCACAGATCTGGGGAAGAGTACCAAAACATTTCTACAGCATTGAAGATCCCCATCATACTGGCCTCCATCATGGCCTCCATCATACTTAGATGGAAGATGTTTGGAACCACCAAGACTCTTCCTAGAGTTGTCCGCCCAGACAAACTGAGCAATTGGTGGAGAAGGGCCTTGATGAGGGAGGTGACCAAGAATCCAATGGTCCCTCTGACAGAGCTCCAGAGTTCCTCTGTAAAGATGAGAGAACCTTCCAGAAGGACAACTATCTCTGCAGCACTCTACCAATCAGGCATTGATGGAAGAGTGGCCAGATGGAAGCCACTCCTCAGTAAAAGGCACATGAGACCCGGCTGAGAGTCCTAAAAGGACTCTCAGACCGTAAGAAACAAGATTCACCTAGTCTGATGAAACCAAGATAGATCTCTTTGGCCTGAATGTCAAGCATCATGTCTGGAGGAAACCTGGCACCATCCCTACGGTGAAGCATGGTGGTGGTAGCATCATGCTGTGGGGATGTTTTTCATTGGCAGGGACTAGGAGACTAGTCAGTATTGAGGGAAAGATGAATGGAGCAAAGTACAGAGAGATCCTTAATGAAAACATGCTCCAGCGCACTCAGGATCTCAGACTGGGGTGACGGTTCACCTTCCAACAAGACAACGACCCTAAGCAGACAACCAAGACAATGCAGAAGTGGCTTTGGGACAAGTCTCTAAATGTCCTTGAGTGGCCCAGCCACAGCCAAGACTTGTGCAGCAAAGCTCCCCATCCAACCTGACAGAGCTTGAGAGAATCTGCAGAGAAAAATGGGAGAAACTCTCCAAATACAAGACTGCCAAGCTTGTAGCGTCATACCCAAGAAGACGTCAGGCTGTAATCGCTGCCAAAAGGTGCTTCAACAAAGTACTGAGTAAAGTGTCTGAATACTTATGTAAATGTGATATTTTCGTATCTAGTTTTTTGGAGAAAAAAAACAGCAAGTCAGATTTCTAAAATGTTTTACGGCGAAAACATAGCACATATTTATGTCAAACCACCACAAAGACACAGATGATATACAGCCATTTTGTCGAACAAAAGATGCAATCACAAATGCAGGATTAAAAGAAAAATAATTCACTAACCTTTTGAAAATCTTCATCAGATGACAGTAATAGGACATGTTACACAGTACATTTATGTTTTTTTCAATAATATGCAATTTATATCCATAAATCTCAGTTTACATTGACGCCATGTTCAGAAAATCCTCAAAAATGTCAGAGAAATTATAGATAGCTCCGCCAGATAACAGAAATACACATCATAAACTTTGACTAAATATACATGTTCTACATATAGTTAGAAAGATACACTGCTTCTTAATGCAACCGCTTTGTCACATTTATTTTTAACGTTAAAGGAATCGCTCACTATGCAATAATCTGAGGCGGCGCTCAGACGTAAGCAATATTTCTCCGCTATGTTGGAGTCAACAGAAATACAAAATTACAACATAAATATTCCCTTACCTTTGATGGTCTTCGATCAGAATGTAGTGGAAGGAGTCATACTTACCCAATACATCGTTTTGTTTCAAGTCGTGTGTCTTTGTATTAGCATATGCTACCACTTTCAGCTGAAATGCATCCAAAATGACTTCTGGTCCCGAACAGTTGCGCATCAAAACTTCAAAATGACATATTATATGTCGACTAAACTGGTCAAACTAAGTGCAGAGTCAAGCTTTAGGATGTTATAAACATACAAAACAATTGGAGATTCAACCGGACAAAAGCAATTCTTCTCAGACAATCTGGAACAGAGGAATGACTGTGTACAATTCGCGCCCTAACGCGCATGTATTTTCTCGCGACACCCACTGTTTTGTCTCCCAAAGGGTCAAAGCTCGCTGGATTTGCACAAATAAACGCTCTACTGAATGAGGACATCTAGTGGGAGACATAGAAAGTGTTTCCAGATCCATAGCTGGTTGGTAAGGGTGGGGGCGATGACGTCAAAGTTGGCCCAACTTTCATGTTTCCAAAACAAGTTTGGGAGATTGGCTGCCCTGTGAGTTCTGCTATACTTACAGACATAATTCAAACGGTTTTAGAAGCTTTAGAGGGTTTTCTATCCAATAATAATTATTATATAATTTTGGACAGATTTCTTTTCAGTTTACTATGGGCACGCAATTCATCCAAAGGGGCAGTATTGTCCCGAGCCTTAACAGGTTTTAAACGGAAGCAAACGGGACGGGGAAAAACATACCTGAATTTGTCCAATAGAAACTTGTTTGCAACTGTTGGACTAATGATTACCACATAGATCAGCTAGATGCAGGCAAAAGTGTGCAAGGCAGTATTGAATATGTCACTGTCAGTCACCTTGATTACTCAAATTTCTTTCGAACTGTGCACCTACACTGTAAACTTTAATTTGGAGGCTAGGTTATAGCAACCTCACGATGGGTATAGGGAACATTCTAGTATCATGTAGTAGCCTAAATCTATTGATGTTACATTAAGCTGGGTAAATGGAATATGAATGACAGTCATCCAATATGCTGTAACAGAAATAAGGCAAATCGTCCTCCCTCATCTTAAACGGCACCGACCGCCACTGGTGCGCACAGTTTGATTTTATTATGATCTCTTATAGTCCTCATTTGGACTAATCTTCCAAGAGTCCTTAAACATTAAAATACAATTTAAAATATGATCACATTTTCACATAACATACTGTTACCAACAGACATAACTCACTAACATATTGACCAGATAAATACTCTTAACAGTCTGAAAAGATAGATTGATTACTTCATCTAGCATAGTCCCGCACAACCTTCAAATGTATTATATTTAAATGGTTCTAAAGTATTGTTTGAATTTATATATCGAAAGATTTCTGCTTTTTCAGATAAATTATGCAATTTCTTTATTGCTCTAATCTAAATGTTATTTAGCATATTTATCTTTTCTGTCTGGATAACACAGATGGTGGACAATATATTCCTAGTATTTACTGAATGACTGTCTCTTACCAACTGAATACTGTTGTGAATAGAGCTTGGCCGTCTTAAATGGTGTACATTGTTAATTTTTTTATTTTACCTTTATTTAATCTGGTAGCCTAGTTGAGAACAAGTTCTCATTTGCAACTGCGACCTGGCCAAGATAAAGCAAAGCAGTTCGACACATACAACAACACAGAGTTACACTTGGAATAGACAAAGATACAGTCAATAATACAGTAGAAAAAGTCTATATACAGCATGTGCAAATGAGGTAGGATAAGAGAGGTAAGGCGATAAATAGGCTATGGTGGAAAATTAATTACAATACAGCAAATAAACACTGGAATGGTAGGATGTGCAGAAGATGAATGTGCAAGTTGAGATACTGGGGTGCAAAGGAGCCAGATAAACAAATAAATACAGTATGGGGATGAGGTATATTGGATAGGCTATTTACAGATAAGCTATGTACATGTGCAGTGATCTGGTTTACTTGCATTTAAGAGCGGTTGGAGGCCACGGAAAGAGAGTTGTATGACATTGAAGCTCATCTGGAGGTTAGTTAACACAGTGTCCAACGAAGGGCCAGAGGTACACAGAATGGTGTCGTCTGCGTAGAGGTGGATCAAAGAATTACCAGCAGCGAGAGCGACATCATTGATGTATACAGAGAGGAGAGTCGGCCCGAGAATTGAACCCTGTGGCACCCCCTTAGAGACTGCCAGAGGTCCGGGCAACAGGCCCTCGGATTTGACATACTGAACTCTATCGGAGAAGTAGTTGGTGAACCAAGCAAGGCAATAGGGGATTAAATCATTTCAGTGGATAATTTTAGAAAGAGAGGGTCCGGATTGTCTAGTCCGGCTGATTTGTAGGAGCCCAGATTTTGCAGCTCTTTCAGAACATCAGCTATCTGGTTTTGGGTGAAGGAGAAGTGGGGGAGGTTTGGGTGAGTTTCTGTGGGGAGCGCAGGGCTGTTGATCGGGGTAGGGGTAGCCAGGTGGAAAGCATGGTCAGCCGTAATTCTCATAATTCTCAATTATTGTGGATTTATCGGTAGTGACAGTGTTTCCTAACCTCAGTGCAGTGAGCAGCTGGGAGGAGGTGCTCTTACTCTCCATGAACTTTAGTGTCCCAGAACTTTTTTGAGATTGTACTACAGGATGCAAATTTCTGTTTGAAAAAGCTAGCCTTAGGAAAGCTAACTGCCTGTGTATATTGGTTCCTAACGTCCCTGAAAAGTTGCATATCACGGGGGATATTCGCTGCTAATGCAGAACGCCACAGGATGTTTTTGTGCTGGTCAAGGGCAGACAGGTCTGGAGTGAACCAATGGCTATATCTATTCCTAGTTCTATTTTTTTTTTTTATGGAGCATGCTTATATAAGATGGTAAGGAAGGCACTTTTAACGAATAACCAGGCATCCTCTACTGACAGGATGAGGTGAATATCATTCCAGGATACCCCGGCCAGGTCGATTAGAAAGGCCTGTTTGCTGAAGTGTTTTAGGGAGCGTTTGACAGTGATGGGGGGTGGTTGTTTGACCGCAGACCCATTATGGATGCACGCAATGAGGCAGTGATCGCTGAGATCTTGGTTGAAAACAGGTGTATTTGGAGGGTGAGTTAGATGATATCTCTGAGGGTGCCCGTGTTTACGAATTTGGGGTTGTACTTGGTAGGTTCATAGATCATTTGTGTGAGATTGAGGGCATCAAGCTTAGATTGTAGGATGGCCGGGGTGTTAAGCATGTCCCAGTTTAGCTCACCTAGCAGCACAAGCTCTGAAGATAGATGGGGGGCAATCAATTCACATATGGTGTCTAGGGCACAGCTGGGGGCAGAGGGTGGTCTATAGCAAGCGGCAATGGTGAGAGACTTGTTTCTGGAAAGGTGAATTTTTAGAAGTAGAAGCTCAAATCGTTTTGGTACAGACCTGGATAGTAAGACAGAACTCTGCAGGCCATCTCTGCAGTAGATTGGAACACCGCCCCCTTTCGCAGTTCTATCTTGGCAGAAAATGTCATAGTTAGGAATGGAAATTTCAGGGGTTTTGGTGGTCTTCCTAAGCCAGGATTCAGACACGGCTAAGACATCCGGGATGGCAGAATGTGGTCAAGCAGTGAATAAAGCAAACTTAGGGAGTAGGCATCTAATGTTAACATGCACGAAACCAAGGCTTTTACAGTTACAGAAGTCAACAAATGAGAGCACCTGGGGAGTAGGAGTGTACCTAGGCACTGCAGGTCCTGGATTAACCTCTACATCACCAGAGGAACAGAGGAGAAGTAGGATAAGGGTACGGCTAAAGGCTATAAGAACTGGCCGTCTAGCACGTTTGTAACAGACAGTAAAGGGAATAGGTTTCTGGGCACGATAGCATAGATTCAAGGCATAATGTACAGACAAAGGTATGGTAGGAAGAGAGTACATTGGAGGTAAACCCAGGCATTGAGAGAGATATAGTCTCTAGAGACGTTTAAACCAGGTGATGTCATCGCATATGCGGGAGGTGGAACAACATGGTTGGTTAAGGCATATTGAGCAGGGCTAGAGGCTTTACAGTGAAATAAGACAGTAATTACTAACCAGGACAGTAATAGACAAGGCATGTTGATATTAGGGAGAGGCATGCGTAGCCAAATGATCATATGGGTCCAGTGAGTGGTTGGGCTGGCTGGGGACATGGCGATTCAGACAGTTAGCCGGGGATAGCAAGCTAGCAGTTAGCAGGCCGGGGCTAGCAAGCCAGTTTGATTTTATTATGATCTCTTATAGTCCTCATTTGGACTAATCTTCCAAGAGTCCTTAAACATTCAAATACAATTGGCAAAATGGGTATAGTGGTCCAAGAAACTGGCCGATGGTTCAGCTAACAGTCCAATATGCTATAGCTAGCTAGCAGGCCGCTGTTAGCAGAATGGGCCTTCAGGGCACGTTGCGCCTGAGGGGCCTGTTGGGATCCTCGGGCAGGTTATGTCGGTATTCCAGTCGTGAAGGATCGGCGGGGTTCCGTGCCCCGTACCGGCAGTCAAAGGGTTCCGGATATTGTAGCTGAGGAGTGGGCTTCAGGAGTAGCCCAGGAGCCCTAGATGGGAGATGGGTCTAGCATGGGCTAACTCCAGGCTAGTTGGTGCCTGCTCTGGGACGGAAACGTTATCCAGGAGTTGTCAACCCGGGATGCGGTTAGCTAGCTGCCACGATCCATATGAAAAGGTTCAGAGTCTGCGGTAGGAATCCGGGGATATGGAGAGAAAAATAGGTCCGGTATGATCTGGTTTGAAACACGTTGTACGAACTGGCGAGAGCTTTCCAAGCTAAAGGTTAGCTGATGACCGCTAGCAATGGTTAGCTGAATGATAGCTGATAGCTGGTAGCTAGTTAGCTATCTAGCTTCAGTTGAGGTATTCCAGTTCGGAGGTAAATAGAAATACGTTGGGTGAGGCGGGTTGTAGGAGAGTATTTTGAAGTTGAGGTTTAGGAAAAATATTAAAAAGAATGCAAAGAAAAATATATAATAAAATATATACATGGGAAGAGACAAGACAAAGACGTCTGACTGGTACGCCATCTTGGAATAGAATGTTGTGAAAATAAGCATGTTTTTGTCAATTATGTTGTTGATCGATGACCAACCAAGATCATTGAGCATGACTACACAGACGAACCATATCTCCACCTTAAAACAATCATTGCTGCTTTGTTCTATTCAATCTGCAGCCTCCTAATTTCCCTTGCTGATGCATTTATCCAGACCACAGAACAGTAGTTTACCTAACTCCCAATTAATGCTTGGGTTGTTTGCTTAAGAATATTTCCTGGTAAATATTTAGCTATCCTTCTGACCATGCAGTTTAAATTATTTTACATAGATGAGTTATTTGAGGCGACCATGATAAGCAGTTGTCTAGCTGCACCCCTAGTAGTTTGGTTTCTGCCACTTCCTCAATTTGTACTCTTGTTAAAGGAATTCAATTGTTCTATGTTTTAATACCCAATTAAAATTAAACACTGTCAATTCATAAGGATTTGTAATTCCCTTATTTTATAGTAATAGACAGAGCCCAGTCTTAAAGTCAAACAGCAGAGTTTATTCACGAGAGTACTGAATACGATACAGTTTTACCATAGGTTATAAACTGAAAATGACGTCCTTAGTTCCAGCCCCAACCCGTGCAATTTCCGTTCCAGTACAAAGGCTGTATCTCAAGCCTTCCCACATCCGTCTCCCTACCAATTTAATATAATTTACGAGTCAAGGTTTTCTCGTGTAGATAAGCATTCTAGCCAGTCTGATTAATTTGTACCAAGGAACAGACAGTCATTGTTCTAACTCTTGACCACATTCACACACATTATATTCAGTACTGGGATCAAGAAAGAAAATTCATACATATACAGTAACATAATAGTATTCTGATTAGTACATCCTGATTGAAATGTATACATAATTAGTCATAGATAAAAATTCCCTTAACAACTCCCCCCATACTAAATTGTATCCCATGCTGTGGTGGCATTTCCCTGGTGGAACAGACCAACATAACGATGGTTTTCTTGGTGTTCAAAACAAGTTTGTTCCGGCAAATCCCTGATATTTCCCAGATCTACTTGTAGAGCTTGCTGTACATGTTGAACCAATTGTCTTGCTGTATAAATTGTAGTATCATCTGCAAATATAGCAGCTTGAGTTTCAGATAAGGCATAAGGAAGGTTGTTGGTATATATTAAGTAAATAAGTGGCCCTTGGGTGCTGCCCCGTGGTATTCCACAGTTTAAAGCACGAGGGGAAGAAAACAACCCATTGATATAGGTGGACTGTTTCCTGTCAGTTAGATATGACTGTACCCAATTCAATGCTGCCACTTTAAACCCATTATGTTATAATTTTGTCAAAATGATTTCATGATCCACAAAATCAAATGCTGCACTAAAATTTAAAAATAGTACTCCACAAACCTGCCATTATCCATAGCATTGAGCATCTGGTCAGTCATGTCAACCAATGCAGTGGTGGTGGAATGTTTTTTGCGATAAGCATGGTGATTAGCTGTAATCAGATCATTCTTTTCCATTACTCCCATATGTGTCTACTCACAATACCTTCCAATATCTTACTGAGGGAAGGGAGTAGACTAATTGGTCGACTATTGGCAGGAGTCTTTCGGGATTGGACACAGTTTAGCATGCTTCCATACATTTGCAAATGTCCCCTTTTCCAGTGACCAATTAAATATGTATTTCAGTGGAGCTACACTCTGGGGAGCAGCAAAGCAAAGTAAAAAAAAGTCATAAGATCATAACCTTTAGATTTACCATCGGGTAATAACTTCAATAGATTTAACACCTCCTCTACTGACACCATTTGTAGAGTAAAATAGCATGTTATTTTGCTCATAATATGATCAATCCATTGGACAATAGCTTGTCTGGAAGAATGAGTGTTTATGCATATAAGCCCCCCAAAACAACACATACAAATTATGCTTACACCATTATACAATATATAGCCTACCGCATATTACACATTGGCAGAAAAACGTAAAACAAAACTGATTTAAGATGTCTTTGGTACATAATTGGTCTAGCCCAGGAATTCCAAAACTAGGGTACCCCTGGCCGTCGGGGGTACGGCAGATTAAAATGTGATTCACATATATATTTTTTATAAAAAATAAATATATATGAAAAATAAAAAGTGTTCTTCACATTTTTGTCAAACAGTACATTTATATTTTCCAACGGGGCTATACATTTGGGTGAGGTTTTTTCTCGCCTGAGTAGCCTCATTTCACTACCAAAAATAAAATTGAACCATCTAGTGTTCAGCGAAATAACAAAACAATGTCAAATACAGGTAGCCAAGTCAAACAATGAACATCCAATTAAATTAACAGTTACTTTCTCGCAGGAAACCTTCACTCTTGCGCAGACATTTAGAAACGAAACATGACAATTTGAAAAATAAGCCACGGGAGGTGTTTAAGCGAGAATAAAGACGACTTTCGAGTAGTAAGACATATATAAAATATACAGATACCATTAATAAGAAGGGTCTAGAAGCATCTTATATGGTGAGTGGCAAATACAGGCAAGCCTATTGTGGAGGTCTTAATTCTTCCAGGCAAAAAAAGGCAACAAAAAAAACGAGACAGACAATGCCTTCATCAAACAACACTGTTCCCGACGCATCAATGACATGGCAGGAGATGTTTTGAAACAATTACTGCTTTGCATACAAGCCAATGAATTATATGCGTTACAGATGGATGAGTCAACAGACGTGGAGGGCCTGGCACAGCTCCTGGTACAGTTGAAGTCGGAAGTTTACATACACCTAAGCCAAATACATTTGAACTCAGTTTTTCACAATTCCTGACATTTAATCCTAGTAAGAATTCCCTGTCTTAGGTCAGATAGGATCACCACTTTATTTTAAGAATGTGAAATGTCAGAATAATAGTAGAGAGAATTATTTATTTCAGCTTTTATTTCTTTCATCACATTCCCAGTTTACATACACTCAATTAGTATTTGGTAGCATTCCCTTTAAATTGTCAAACGTTTCGGGTAGCCTTCCACAAGCTTCACACAATAAGTTGGGTGAATTTTGATACATTCCTCCTGACAGAGCTGGTGTAACTGAGTCAGGATTGTAGGCCTCCTTGGTCGCACACTCCTTTTCAGTTCTGCCCACAAATTTTCTATGGGATTGAGGTCAGGGCTTTGTGATGGCCACTCCAATACCTTGACTTTGTTGTCCTAATGCCAGTTTGCCACAACTTTGGAGGTACTCTTGGGGTCATTGTTCATTTGGAATACCCATTTGTGACCAAGCTTTAACTTCCTGACCAAGCTTTAACTTCCTGTATTGAGATGTTGCTTCAATATATCCACTTCATTTTCCTTCATCATGATGCCATCTATTTTGTGAAGTGCACCCCATGTGCAGTTGCAAACCGTAGTCTGGCTTTCTTATGGCGGTTTTGGACCAGTGGCTTCTTCCTTGCTGAGGGCCTTTCAGGTAATGACGATATATTACTCATTTTACTGTGGATATCGATACTTTTGTACCTGTTTCCTCCAGCATCTTTACAAGGTCCTTTGCTGTTGTTATGGGATTGATTTGCTATTTTCGCACGAAAGTACGCTTATCTCTAGGAGACAGAATGCGTCTCCTTCCTGAGCGGTATGACAGATGTGTGGTCCCATGGTGTTTATACTTGCGTACTATTGTTTGTACAGATGAACTTGGTACCTTCAGGCATTTGGAAATTGCTCCCAAGGACGAACCAGGTACACCTCCAATTGACTCGAATTGTGTCAATTAGCCTATCAGAAGCTTCTAAAGCCATGACTTCATTTTCTGGAATTTTCCAAGCTGTTTAAAAGGCACAGTCAACTTAGTGTATGTAAACAGTAAATTATAAGTGAAATAATCTGTCTGTAAACAATTGTTGGACAAATGACTTCTGTCATGCACAAAGTAGATGTGCTAACCGACTTGCCAAAACTATAGTTTGTTAACAAGACATTTGTGGAGTGGTTGAAAAACAAGTTTCAATAACTCCAACATAAGTGTATGTAAACTTCCGACTTCAACTGTATATGTCTGTTATGTTTATGGGGGTCAATTAAGGAAGACCACTGGAAGCCAGGACAACATGAGAGGATATTTTTTAAGTACTGGACAGCTTTGTGACATCAAATGGACTTTGGTGGTCAATATGTGTTGGTGTCTGTCCTGATGGCACAAAAGCCATGACAGAGATACATAGTGGAGAGGGAACGCGCGTGCAAGCAGTTGCTCCCGATGCCACATGGGTACACTGCAGCATCCACCGAGAGGCCCTTGCTGCCAAGGGAATGCCTGACAGCTTGAAAAACGTTTTGGACACTACAGTGAAAATGGTTAACTTTGTGAAAGCAAGGCCCTTGAACTCTTGTGTATTTTCTACATTATGCAATGATATGGTCAACGACCTTATAACGCTTTTACAACATACAGAAGTGCACTGGTTATCAAGTGGCAAAGTATTGACACGTTTTTTAAATTGAGAGACAAGCTTAAAAGTTTCCTTTACTGACAATTTTCACTTGTCTGACTGCTTGCATCATGACAAGTTTCTCACACGACTGGCCTATGTGGGTGAAGTTTTTTCACACCTGAATGATCTGAATCTAGAATTACAGAGACTCTCTGTAACTATATTCAATGTGCGGGACAAAATTGAGGCTATGATTAAGAAGTTGGAGCTCTTCTCTGTCTTTATTAACAAGGACAACACATCTTTCCATCATTGTATGATTTTTTATTTGTGTGCAAATGAATTCAAGCTCACTAACAATGTCAAATGTGATATAGCGAAGCACCTGGGTGATCTGGGTGCGCAATTACGCATTTGCTTTCCCGAAACGGATGACACAAACAACTGGATTCGTTATCCCTTTCATGCCCTGCCTCCCGTCCACTTACCGATATCTGAACGAAAGAGCCTCATTGAAATTGCAACAAGCGGTTCTGTGAAAATTTAATTTAATCAGAAGCCATTGCCAGATGTCTGGATAGGAATTTCTCAGAGTTTCGCACTGTTAAGACACTGATGCTTTTTGCACCCACGTACCTATGTGAGAGTGGATTCTCGGTCCTCACTAGCATGAAAACTAAATACAGGCACAGACTGTGTGTGGAAAATGATTTAAGACTGAGACTCTCCCCAATACAACCCAACATTGCAGAGTTGTGTGCATCCTTTCGAGTACATCCTTCTCATTAACCTGTGGTTAACAATTTTTTGATGAACAAATGTTTCATATGTAAGATGGCTAAATAAAGAGCAAAATTATTGATTATTATTATATTATTATTTGTGCCCTGGTCCTATAAGAGCTCTTTGTTACTTCCCATGAGCCGGGTTGTGACAAACACTCATTCTTATGTTTAATAAATGTGAGTTTATTGTATAGTGTGTGTGTGGCAGGCTTACAATGGTGGCAAAAAACAACATTTGAGAGTGCGCTGACCCTGGGGCGAGAGGGGGTACGCAGCTGGAGGTTGAATGTTTGAAGGGGTGCGGGACTATAAAGAGTTTGGGAACCACTGGTCTAGCCTATACTCTAAAATAAAACAAATTTGAGTAATCACCTTCAAGTGTGGACTGTATTATTATGCATACTGCTTCACGCCAAAATGTATATCCACGAGTCTGGGAGAGAACGTAGAGCCCTAGGCAATGCTGTTGGTTCATTGACTGTGCAGGGCGGCTTCCAGTTAGCCCACAAGTATAGTGAATTTGTATTTGATTTTCAATAGTCTAGTAATAGGGATTTTTGTTCAATTTTCATAACTAAATTGGGTGACACATTTCCTTTAGCTATACAGAATATCTCACCACCATGCGTTTCCATTTCTTCCTCGCTCTTCTTTATTACTGTCTCAAGTGCGCAGAGGGGCTGTCAACATTTTAGTGAAATATGTTCAGCTGCGAAAATATGTTCCTATCCATGTTCCCGAACAGATTCCCAAATGAAGCACTGGGTAGCTGCAGGAAAAGGGTTGGAGAGCCCATGGCATAACAGAGTTTGTGTAGCGAGCGCATTTTCGTCAGTGGTTGATGCATGGAGTTCCTTTGTTTGTATCATTCACAACCAAGGTTGCCAAATAGGTCCTATATGCTAGATTTAGAGTTATTTCAAATGATAACTTTTAAACTCAACAGAGCCACTTCATATGTGCACTCACTCCAGAATGGGAAAATATCCTTAAATTATATTATTCTTTCTTTAAAATCATATAATATAAAATAATGGCTTATAAGTATAAGTATATCTTGTCAGATAAATGAAAAAGCCTACAGCCTACAGCCTATGGCATGGAGCATAGCCAGATAACATAGGTTAGGTTAGGACAACTCATTTTCTGTTCTTCTGAAACACATTTTCGTCATATCATAATGTTTCTTTAGCCCTGACTTAAATAAATCATGGATATTAAATTACGCATGGAGGCCTGGAGATGCTAAAGGTGTTTCAATTAATTTAACGGTCAATTACAATGAGACCGGCAGACCTTTTCATGGCAATAACTTGCCGACAAAATTTCATGACTGCCACAGCCCTACTCAAGACAAAATGAAAATACACTCAATCAATCAGAGTGGTACGAGTTAAGATAACTCCTGGAATCATATCAGAGGTGTGGACATTTATCATATGTTTTAGGTCCTGTACCTGAACAAGTGACATGTCGTTGCGCTAATGTTTTATTCGTGAAGAACAGCCAGTGAGACTGATACTGAGCAATGCCTGCAAGAGTCCAATGTGGGTCCCATCTGTCCTGCTGCTTGCCAAGATAGATCAACAGCTGGATCCCTATTGATACAGACACCACTTCATAGCCCTCCCACTGCAACAAGACAACTAATTAGGTCACATTTGCACTTACTATCTATCAGCATGTGTATTCTCATAGGAGCCATATATTTATTCTGACAGTCGATACATGGCAGCAGCTTGAAAGCATATTGATGCTAGATTTATTCTTGACTACAGGAGTCCAGATTCAGGTAAGAATAACAAGAGCCACCGAAACTCCACCATTCCCTTGTCAACAGACTGAAGAGGAGCCAAACAGGGCCAGTGTTTTCCGAACATAGTAGAAAATAAGATAAACAAGGACATGGCCTGCTGCCCAATAACCATTAATGCAGCAATAATGCAGCAAGGGCCACAGTGCATTCTGATCACTGATAATGCTAAAAACAATACACATGATGCACATTGACATAGGGCTAATGCTCTTGCAGGGGCTTAAACTCTCATCCTAGTGCTAACCATGCTCGACCCTGTCTAGCTTGAAAAAGGTTATTCACTGTTTTGCATATCTAATAAATTAACAACATTTTGTTGTCTTGCAGGTGACCTTCTGAAAGGGCTCTTCATTATAAGCAGTGAAAGATTAATGTGTACTAATGAAAACAGGAACTAGTCTGTGACTCATTCAGAGCGGTTGTTTCTTAGAAAAGCATGCTCCCCTCTCAGGCTGGGCTACAGCGGAGCTTCATATTTGGGCTGTGCCACGTGGACTCTGGCTATCTGCCAAGGCCTTTCCACATGCCTCGCCAAGAGCTCTGCGATGCGAGAGCTCTGGGGTCTGCCGTACCGTGCGGAAGCACTGGCTAAGATCCTCTCAGTCAGACTGACGCTTTGCCCAGCCATGACCCTTAATCCTTCTCCCCGCCTCGCAGACAGAGGTGTGAAATGCAGATGTAGCCTCTCAGCACCACCTGCACAGTGATGCCTGAACATAGAGGTTAATCCAACAGCAACAACCCCTTAACCCCACACTACTCAACCGACAAAGACATACACTGAAGCCCACACGGATCTCTCTCAGTACTTACTAGAGACCTGACTGACAAAGAAAAACATATACACTTAATCTTTTTTTTTTAAAGAGGACAATGTTGGATCAAATACTGAGTGAACAAGAATATAAACGCAACATGCAACAATTTCAAAGATCTGACCTAGTTACAGTTCATATAAGGAAATCAGTCAATTGATATACATTCATTACGCCCTAATCTATGGATTTCACATGACTGTGCAAGGGCCCACCCACTTGGGAGCCAGGACAAGCCAATCAGAATGAGTTTTTCCCCACAAAAGGGCTTTAATATAAACATAAATACTCCTCAGCACCCCCTCAAATGATCCCGCAAGTGAAGAAGCCGGATGTGGAGGTCCTGGGCTGGCGTGGTTACACGTGGTCTGCGGTTGTGAGACCGGTTGGACATACTGCCAAATTCTCTACAACGACGTTGGAGGCAGTTTATGGTAGAGAAATGAACATTATATTCTCCGGCAAAAGCTCTGGTGGACATTAATGCAGTGATCATGACAATTGCATGCTCCATAAAAATTTGAGACACCTGTGGTATTGTGTTGTGTGACAAAACTTCACATTTTAGAGTGGCCTTTTATTGTGCCAAGCACAAGGTGCACCTGTGTAATGATCATGCTGTTTAATCAGCTTCTTGATATGCTATACCTGTCAGGTGGATGGATTATCATTGCAAATTGTCTTTTTGTGCATATGGAACATTTCTGGGATCTTCTATTTCAGCTCATGAAACCAACACTTTACATGTTGCGTTTATATATTTTTTCAGTATATATTTACATCTTTCAAATGTCCTAGTTACAATATTAGCTTGTGTCGAAGTTGACCTTTTCCTTCCCTCACACAAGAGTTCAGCTTTTACAACAGCATGCTGGATCATCAGCAGATGACATTCTGATTGCGGGACATTCCTGAGGTATTAGAAGATGTACTCGTGGGTCATCTGGACTTTATAGTTCCTTCCTGGGGAACTGAGGGTGGTCTGGAGCAATCATTGTTCCGTAGATCAAAACCTCATGGCTTATCTAGTACCCAAAAAGAACATGGAATACAATATTGCACAAATATTATGTCTTATGTCTCACAACAGGCATGCAATACAATTGAACCATATGTAAAGCTTGGAGGAAATTATAGTGTGTAATCTTTTTGAAGTCTTGCATGGGTAAAATTTATTGGCAAAGGAGGACCTATACTTACATCAGTTGTAATCTATTGCCTCTGTGTTTATGCTATTCAACACATCACAACCCAACACTTCAGCTAAAGCATAGGGAGACATTGTAGACTACTAACCAATGGCATCCCCCCTTTAGACCCTTCAACAATATGAAGTAGAGATAACTTTAGCCAAAGAATGACGCACATGAATAAGTTGAGAAACTTATAAGGCACCTCGGGGGTTTGTGGTATATTGCCAATAGGGCTGTTCTTACTTCTTACACAGGACGCAACGAGTGTATGGATACAGCCCTTAGCCGTGGTATATTGGCCATATACCACCAGCCCCCGTTGGGCCTCATTGCTTAATTATACAATGACGTTTATTAAAGGACACAGATTGCTGAACAGGGAGCAGTGCCAGTAGTTAATATATAGCTGGCCAGGGCCATACATTCAGACAAGTAGTGACTGCAGGAAAATGTGTTCATTTCCTGTCCTACTGCTGAACGACTGGCTATATCTATAATATCATTACAACTGTATCAGGCAAGGCAAGTTACTAGGGAATTGATTCCCATAAAGGATTGCCTGCTTTAGGCTATTAGAAGGCATATTTTAAATAGCTTGCAGTGCCTTTGTTTCTTAAATCCATGTATCATTGTATCACTAGTATAGGCCCAGGCCTATATTAATCTCATGAGTCTAACATCGGAATAAAAAAGAAAACAAAGCAAGTTAACCAAATAAATAAACACCACTGTTCCTGTGGATAACACCAATGGGAAACTTGTTTATAAAGAGTCTATAAACCTGTTTCATGGGAATTACAGGCTAGGGAAGGGAAGGGTGTGGAGTACAGTCTCTTTACCCAGGCAAGAAACATTAAAGTGCCACCAGATGACATCTCACTGCTCCCAAGGCCAAGCTCTCTTTACCATCCTGTTTTATACTTTATCCTCAAATTAAGGTTGATACCAGACCGTAGGTTGGCCGCCTTGTCATCTCTTGCCTTGGTCTTGCTAGTCTAAATGGCTTGGTGCTCAACTGGGTCAGATTGGTTTAACAATGTGCAATGTACTACAAGTTGGACTTTAAAACTAAAGCAAATGCCCAGAAACAGAACATACCTTTTGTATTGTTGCCTTCGGCAGTGTTTTTAATATATCAAGGAGGACATTTTCTTCTAATATTAAGGCAAAGAATTCTACTCCCATCTTCCTATTGGCAAAGGATTAGAGGAACTGATATTGTTCTGTTGAAATCTACACCGGCCCCATTTTGTCATCTCAATATCACAGTGGGTCTTGGGAAAGAAAAACAAACACAAGTGCTCAAAACGTGGAACAAAACACCTCCTCATACAACGTTCTAGGTCATTCTAGGACGAGGGAATATTTGTGATTGCTTGAGAGATGACACCATCTGTAAAGTCTCGGCGCAATTTGTTAGTCCTGTAGCGATGGCATGGCAAGACGGGCTAGTACACATTGCCAAAGCTGCTAAGGAGTTTTAAGATATCAAATAAGCTGAGTTTGCAAAGTATAGGCCTAGTCAACACTCTGCTCATGTGGTGGTCAGCAGGGCGTTCTCTGTGTTGGTCTCTGACTCACCATTCAGTGCAGTGAAACCATAGGTTTCTTCAAAACCCACAAAGTGACCTCATAGCCTTATAGCAGAAATAACCTGCCAGCACACAACAATAGCAATGCTGGAGTTACGAGGCAAACGTTAACAAGGCCTTGATATTCTTGGGAGAAAGATCAGGTGCAATCGCAACAGTTACTAAGGAAATTGTTCCATAGTCAAATCCCACTGCATCTGCTGCCATGGTGACCACCCTTTTTGACCACTACATTCTCTACCAGCCCCCTCTTGCAGGAGTAGCATGTGTTATACAGATATGTAAAAGCTGCACCACTCAACAGCTGATGCTCATAACTGAATCCCCACCTCTAGATTTAACATGTGGGTGGTACACACATTCCCACACAAACACACTGTAAGGGGCTGGTGCATATACAGTGATGATAGGCAGCCATGTCCACAACTTCTTAGTACCACATCCTATTTGCAACAAGGTGAGGTTAACTATATGTTTATAACACAGGTATAAGATTGATATGAAACATGGCCACTTCCTAGAATAAAAAGCAAAACATGGAAGGGGAACGAGTTCAGGGCCTCTCTTATGTAAGCCTTCCACCTGAGACAGGAGACACCCCTGCCGTGAAAGGGCCATTTGACGGATGCTTCTTAGAATCTGGTTCATGAGCCATTTAACAAAATGGATTTTCAGGAATCCATGCATCTTTCATTTAAATCAGTACAATATCCACCAAGGCCTGCATGCCAGTGTTTTACATTAGAGTGGAGGTATGTATAAAAGAGAACTTCAAAATCAAATGTCAGCGTCAAGTAACTCAACTTGGGCTAGGTCCACCACTAAACCAAAGGCTGCATGTCTGACGACAAACCAGGATGTAGACAAGACCACACCCTAACTAAGATATGCGTGAGTGGTAGAAGGTCTCAGTAACAAAAAAAGGGATTTAAAATGTATTTTCTGCCTTGGTCTGAGACACCGGACTCCAAAATAGTAAAAAAATATATATATATAAAAATATATATATAAAATATATATATATAAAAATATATATATATATATATATATTTTTTTTACCTTTATTTAACCAGGCAAGTCAGTTAAGAACAAATTCTTATTTTCAATGAGGGCCTGGGAACAGTGGGTTAACAGCCTGTTCAAGGGCAGAACGACAGATTTGTACCTTGTCAGGTCGGGGGTTTGAACTCACAACCTTTCGGTTACTAGTCCAACGCTCTAACCACTAGGCTACCCTGCGGAATGATGAGATAAAGAATACGATTAAGGAGACACTATTCCATCTGCATGTAGTATGCTGCAACTGTATGCCCTGATGCCTCTAAATGAAAGGGATAAGGTTGTGCCATGTGTGGGGCTGGCACTTCTTTATGTTGAGCAGCCCTGTCATTAAGCTCTGTGCATGATGGGGTGTTAACTCTTAAAAAGTTGCCTCTTCCATGTCAAATGTAGAAGATCATCGATCTGAAATGAGATTGTTCCAACAGCAATCTATTAGTTGAAGGTTAACATGTGTTTTTCAAAAAGACACACTCGGTTTCATTTTGTATAGTGTGAGCAAGGAAGACCTTTCCAATAAATCACTTTTTCCGATAACTTGGCGGTGTGTGTACGGCACGGCACGTAAGCAGGTTACTACAGTGCATCCAAACGGTTTCAATTAGGAGTCAGACTCGTGCAAGCTACTGCCGAGAAGAAAGGTAACCACAAAACAAAAGCATATAATTTTACGACCACCCTTGGATTTACCGCCACTGAGGCAGAATGAAGGGCTGGTGTATATAGTGATTTAGAGAGCTTGGGACTATAACATTCTATCTGCCAAAAGATGACTCTCAGATAATTGGCTTTAAAGTTCCAAACCCTCATTAGTTTGAATGGTGTCAACAATTTTTATATTGTATTCTTTTGAACTTAACAACATTAATTGGGGTATTCAGAGTACTATATAGGTAGAGAACATTGAACAGAACATGTCAATAGCAAAAATTGGACAAAAATGCAGACAGAACAAGGTCTTGATTTATTGACACTTGTTACGGTTTTCTTCTGGTGAAAGAGAGGAGGTCCAAAATGCAGTGTGGTTATCTTTATACATCTTTAATGAAAGATGAAAAAATTAACAATATATAAAACAAGAAACGTGAAAAACCGAAACAGTCCTAACTGGTGCAACAAACACAAAGACAGGAAACAATCACCCACAAGAGACCTAAAGAATATGGCTGCCTAAATATGGTTCCCAATCAGAGACAACGATAAACACCTGCCTCTGATTGAGAACCACTCTAGGCAACCATAGACTTTCCTAGACAACTCTACTAAACACAACCCCATAAATCTAATAAACCCCTAGACAAGACAAGACACATAAATCACCCATGTCACACCCTGGCCTGACCAAAATAATAAAGAAAACACAAAATACTAAGACCAGGGCGTGACAACACTGTAGTCCAGCTTTAATGCGCATGCCATAACTGTGACCATAGCTTCAAGTCCCTGCCCCCACAGACATGGCAATCCAACTGCCAAAAACTCTTTTATGGGCACAGCCGCTTGCAACATCGCACTGGATATATTATTTTTACCTTTCGAAATCAAACTTTGTATGGTCCCTTTAGTGTCACATTCTGTAACTAATATTCTTTGAATGTTTGAAAAGATCTAGGCCTCTGGTGGGAGCATGAGAAAAAGTCAAACCGGACAGGCAGAGATTCACCTACTCCTCTCCAGCACAATAAATACTCAGGACATTACGAAATACAACGTGAACTTGACATTGAAAAGCTGGGATTCCATGGCCATTCTTTTTCCAAGCTGTGATCCAATCAGTGACAGAATTAAATGATACCCTAGATGCTCAAAATTCTTATCCTAAAACATTTTATGACTTCAAAAACATCTTCCCCAGGAACACGGACTCAACAGAAGACACTGATGAGGATGCCATCTGGCCTAGTGAATTTAGCAATAAGGTTCTGAGATAATTCTGAGTGAGCTCATGTCTGGGAGAAGTCACTAAAGTCAGGACAAAAGATAATCTGGTGCCAATACAATGAACTTAAATGTCCTCAAAAATGGTCTTTACCGAAGAGGTATCAATACTGAGTATAACTATTGTTGTCTTTTATTGTGTTGATTCCTCTTCTGCAAAGACCCAGAAAATGAGGAGAGCCACAGGAGTCATGCCTTACCAAGTCTTATCTAGGCTCCTCAACAAGCTCAGTCTCATCTACCTAACCTGAAGAAAAAGTACACCTTCTGCTTTCCTAATGTAGAAGCTGAATGAATTCACCTTATTATTCTGCCATTGAAATTAAAATCTAAGATAAATGATATATTCAGTGATGAAATGGTAAACAGTTGAGAGTTGACTTTCAAGTAGCACATAGGTTTTTTTAATGAGCGGATAAATGACCATGCCACCCCAGAACAGTACGTTCAAACAGCACACAAGGAAATGTTGGAATCCTCATGTGAATCAATGGACACAATGTTCCTCTTCCATTGTGGTAGTTCTATGAAGGGAAATCGTTCCCATCATCCTTTGCCTCAAAACCAGATTTTTTTAGATTTGCATATACTTTGCTGTACTGCATTAGCATGGGTAAGAGCCAGGTAGATTTGCGCATGCAACATATGAAAAGTGAATGAATATTTATTGGGCAATTCTCAAGCACAGTCTAGCAGTAACTTAAAAGTAGCCTACAATTTGCTGATGCTGTTGTTTTTTTTGTTGTAGTTTTTTTTACAATTTACAAGGGGTAAACTATGTTACATTTAGCATGGGTGTTGGGGAAATATGACTCAACATGAGAGTACTAAAGTTAGGGTGCAAACTAACAACACAAAATCACAAATTTTCCCATTTTATGAAAGTGAGTCTGCCTGAGGTTCAATGAACAAAGCTTTTACAAGAGTCTGTAGTTGATGTCCCACTGTGCTGACCATGTTATGAGTCTTAATGACCTTGGCTCTTTGCAAGTAGAGATGGTGTTTTGAGTAGTTAATGGCACCTTTGTGAACCCAGACCTATTAGGCAGTAGACATTTGGGCTGTACAGTACATACCTGGGCCTGGGGCAGACTGTGGTCAGGGTAGGGGCTTCGCACAGACAGGAAGTCTTCAACAGGAAGGAGAAGCTGCAGTCTGGAGTCAATGTGAATTAGCTGGTCTCGTTCTGTTGGTTCGGGGGTGTAACCCTCACCCGCTTGCACTGGAGTGGCCCACATGTCTCCCTAGGAAGAAGACAACATATAGGCTGTAGTATATGACAAGCGGTCCCTCCCTCCAAGTAGCAAGGGCACAAAAATGTCCCCCAAATAACAGCAAAAGAAAAAAAGATTGAGCCCAAAAAACAGACTCCAACTGAGAATTCTGTCAGAAATACTTGGCAAACCCTATATCTTCAAAACTGAACCGAAGCCATGTCCAAGTTAAATCTACCCTCCGGTTATTATTCAAATATAAAATTGGACTATTTGACCTCCCATCCAAACTACTGTCACAAATTACACACTCTTTACGAAAGGTACTCTAAATACAACTCTTTCTTGCACCCGGAATTCGCTTTTGGAGAGAAGACAGACTACTGGTCACTGCTCCATGGGTCTTGCCAAGAACTCTCCAAAATGCCAAATATTTAACAATTGCCTCTGCCTCACAATGAGTGACTGTCTCGTAAGGCTTACATTATATCATATGAAACAGCAGGTGGATGGTGAGCTCATTTTGGGCCCAGTAATGAGCTAAGACTTGTCCAGCAGCCCTACTGCTAAGCTCAGAGATCTCAGTAGCGGCTCCACAGAGAGAGCCAAACCCTTTTACGCTATGATCTCAGTGCATGAAGATGAGTGAACAGGAGAATATTTTATCAACAAACAGAGCCATAAAGCTTCCACTACCAACTAGCACAAACCAAAGACTTCAAAATGACCCATCTGAATAACATTATAACCCATTAGTTATATGCCCAGTTACAGTTGTTTTTTTGTGGGAGATTACTTTGTGATAAAAAAAAATGCAGTAATATAGTCGACCAATCGAATGTGAATACAGTAGAATGATAGAATGTGAATGTAAAAAGAGGACCGTCTAATTTCTAGGAGCACAAATTGACACATTAACAGACAAATCAGTCAGCTACTGGATGTGCAGCACAACAGGATTGATCTAGGAGGAGACATGATAAAACAGAGCTATCCAGGGTCCTGGACACATTATTCATCTATTTATATTGTTGAGGCATAGAGAATGATGCACAGAGTTGTTCTTCAACACCCTGTATCTAAAGGCCTATATACTGTATTACTGTACCTATGATCTGTAAGATTAATTTAAGGAAAAACTACAGCCAAATCTGAGGAACATTGTGTCCTGTCCTACACTGAAAACACAGTGGGACCTGAGGTAGACCTAAGTGATTCACTTTCGAAAGAGAGAAGTCTTCCTGTGTTTATGGAAAGGCAGCCTTTCAAAGAGCACTCAGTGTGATGCCATGTTTATCACCCCAGGTTTCTAGTACAATATGCAGTTGAGGATCGTACAAGTAATGGAGGCAAGGCCATCATGAAAGTGTTTCAGGAGGAGAGACACAGGCGCAGCGCTATGGCCTGTAACTGATTATGAGTCCTACTTGGCCCTGCCAAGTTCCCTGTTTGGGTGCACTTGCCCGCATGGTCACTGTGGATTCCTGACTATCAACATTAAATACGTGCTCCCTATTCAACAGCCATTCATAACAGCACGCCACGCAATAACAGGAAGTCCAATTCTAACCAATAAAAGACCCCAGCATCTATATGTATGCTCCTCTCGGTTTGATATCCGCCACGTAATTACAGCAGTATTGTTCTAAAAAGTCAAGGAAACCATCATAAATACAGCAGCCAGACTTCAAAACGTTGGCAAGATGTTCCAGAGATGCATGGCAGTCCGGGTCAGACTAAATGGTACCGTATGTGAGAGAAGTGCTAGTCTAGGTCCTCTCATCAGACGGGCAAGGTTCATCATAACTGACCTCAAAATTCAGGCTTCGCAGCCACAGCTGCCAGCTAAGCCATTAGGGGAAAAATGCACCTAAAAATCAACCATTTGAAGTTTACAGGGTGTGGGTCAGTGGGTGGCTGCAGAACAGAAAACTGTCTGCTCCAGGTGGCAAACACTCTCACAAATTATATTAAACATAGGAATTACAGGCGGCTATTCAAATGCACCTGGCACTGCATAAGTACAGATTTTCTGCACATACCAATAAACCATAATCCTAAATAAGATTGCTGTCTAATATTCAGACGATGTGGCAATCCCTGTGACCTTTGCACATGACATCTGGTAAATAACGACTATTGGGAGTCAAAATCAGCTACCATTGCTGCCAAGTAGTCATTGTTTCAAAACGTGCATATGGGCAATTCAACAGTAACAGAGTCATGCAGAGACTCAGATATTTCATCTTTGGCTTGTTTAATTTTGCAACCACTGTGCTTAGTTTGACATACATTTTAAAGTGAAAATTCTGAGTCTCAGCATCACTCTGTTACCGTGGATTTGCCCAAATCTAAACTACACTTCCGTTCAAAGGTTTGGGGTCACTTAGAAATGTCCTTGTTTTTGAAAAAAAAACTATTTTTTTGCCCATTAAAATAACATCAAATTGATCAGAAATACAGTGTAGACATTGTTAATGTTGTAAATGACTATTGTAGCTGGAAACGGCAGATTTTTTTATGGAATATCTACATAGGCGTACAGAGGCCCATTGTCAGCAACCATCACTCCTGTGTTACAATGGCACGTTGTGTTAGCTAATCCCAGTTTATCACTTTAAAAGTAATTGATCATTAGTAAACGATTTTGCAATTATGTTAGCACAGCTGAAAACTGTTGTTCTGATTAAAGAAGCAATAAAACTGGCCTTCTTTAGACTAGTTGAGTATCTGGAGCATCAGCATTTGTGGGTTCGATTACAGGCTCAAAATGACCAGAAACAAAGGACTTTCTTCTGAAACTCGTCAGTCTATTCCATGAAGGCTAATCCATGCGAGAAATTGCCAAGAAACTGAAGATCTCGTACAATGCTGTGTACTACTCCATGCACAGAACAGCGCAAACTGGCCCTAACCAGAATAGAAAAAGGAGTGGAGGCCCCAGTGCACAACTGAGCAAGATGACAAGTACATTTGAGTGTCTAGTTTGAGAAACAGAAGCCTCACAAGTCCTCAACTGGCAGCTACCCAGCTAAACATAGTACCCGCAAAACAACAGTCTCAACGTCAACAGTGAAGAGGCGACTCCGGGATGCTGGCCTTCTAGGCAGAGTTCCTCTGTCCAGTGTCTGTGTTCTTTTGCCCATCTTAATCTTTTCTTTTTATTGGCCAGTCTGAGATATTGCTTTTTCTTTGCAACTCTGCCTAGAAGGCCAGAATCCAGGAGACGCCTCTTCACTGTTGATGTTGAGAGATGTTTTGCGGGTACTATTTCATGAAGCTGCCAGTGAACAACTTGGATTAGCGAACACAACATGCCATTGGAACACAGGAGTGATGGTTGCTGATAATGGGCCGCTGTACACCTATGTTGATATTCCATAAAATATTCCAGCTGCAATAGTCATTTACAACATTAACAATGTCTACACTGTATTTCTGATAAATATTTCGTTATTTTAATGGACATTTTTTGTGTGCTTTTCTTTCAAAAACCAGGACATTTCTAAGTGACCCCAAACGTTTGAACGGTAGTGTATATTACAACATATGCTGTAATTGTAAAGTAGGTCAGCGTTTAGGCCAGTTTAGTTAGGCCACTTTGATTTGATTAGCAAATTACTTCAAAAAGGTAGATCATTTAAACAGTTTCTCTGTGTACTCATGAGTAATGGCCATATCAACAACCATAACAGCTGTGTGAGTAACACAGTGCTTGAAAGACGTTGCTCAATACATGACAAACTATTCACACCATGATAACGAGTGATTACTGGCTACTACTACCCTAAACATAATAAGTGAAATGTTTGTGTGTAGACCAAGTGCTGTGCGAGAGAGACAAATGGTGCAGTCTAGATGAACTCTGTTTGCCACATTTAGACACTTGAAAACATGAGTCCTCCTACACCACATGCTCACCATCAGGGCTGTATTTTGGCCTACCTCACAGCCTGCCTTCCCAGCATTGTCCCCTTCCTCCATGTCTCTGAGGAGCTCCTCGAGACGATACTTCTCCACCTGTGTCATCTGCACTGGGCCTCCAGCACCACTCGCCAACTGTCATGTTTGATAAAGTAGTGACAACAATCATTCATCAGATCAGATTGTAGTTACTTTCAAATCAGGCCCCTGAGTCTTTGAGTTGAAGAACTATATTAATTTCCCATTGAAAAAAAATAACATGAGTAATATGAGACTCCAAAGTCATGCGCTTTGCCCAACATGAACTTTGACATACCTCAATATTTTTCTTCACAAAGTCTTGTTTATTTTTGCCCCTGGGAACCCCACTCTGGCTGCCTTCTGACTCATCTGCCCTCTCTTCGTGACACACTTCAGCCAAGTCTGCTGCTGTGGTGTTGAGGTCCTTTTCACCTGTGTGGGAGTCAGTGGCGGTTGGTACATGTGGCGTTTGGTACAGGAGTGGCAGTTGGTACAGGAGGATGTTATTATTTTTTTCATGAGCATGGCCTTATTTCTATTACAGCATATTGGATGACTGTCATTCATATTCCATTCACCCAGTTCAATGTAACATTGATAGGCTATTACATGAATGATACTCAAATGTTCCATTACCCATCATGAGGTTGCTACAACCTAGCCTATGAATTAATGTTTACAATGTAGATGCACACAGGTCGAGAGAACATTTTGCCTGCATCTAGCTGATCTTGGGTGGACAAATTCAAGTATGTTTATCCCCATTTTGTTCCATTTGCTTCCGTTTTAGAAACGATTTTTTTTTTTACAGAATCGGCGGAATGAATAGACCCCTGACCACACGTAAACACATTTCACTTTCATAGCAGCCAGGTTGTATTCCTTCTCGCATCTATGAGCTCTCCTACTTCACCTTTTCCCTTCGCTTGCAGACTTCAATACACATCAGCTGTATATGGCCAGGCGAAAAAAACAATCCAAGCCAAGACTCGAAAATTGAGCTCAGATGCATCCTGTTTCAATTGATCATCCTTGAGATGTTTCTACAACTTGATTGGAGTCCACCTGGGGAAAATTAAATTGATTGGACAGGATTTGGAAAGGGACACACCTGTGTATATATGGTCCCACAGTTGACAGTGCATGTTAGAGCAAAAACCAAGCCATGAGGTCGAAGGAATTGTTCGTAGAGCTCCGAGACCTGATTGTGTCGAGGCACAGATCTGGGTAAGGGTACCAAAACATTTCTGCAGCATTGAAGGTCCCCAAGAACATAGTGGCCTCCATCATTCTTTAATGGAAGAAGTTTGAAACCACCATCTTCCTAGAGCAGGCTGCCTGGCCAAACTGAGAAATCAGGGGAGAAGGGCCTTGGTCAGGGAAGTGAGCAAGAACCCGATGGTCACTCTGACAGAGCTCCAGAGTTCCTCTGTGGAGATGGGAGAACCTTCCAGAAGGACAACTATCTCTGCAGCATTCCACCAATCAGGCCTTTATGGTAGAGTGGCCAGACAGAAGCCACGCCTCAGTAAAAGGCACATGACAGCCCACTTGGAGTTTGCCAAAAGGCCCCTAAAGGACTCTGACCATGAGAAACCAGATTCTCTGGTTTGATGAAACCAAGATTGAACTCTTTGGCCTGGATGCCTAGCGTCACATCTGGAGGAAATCTGGCACCATACCTACGGTGAAGCATGGTGGTGGCAGCATCATGCTGTGGGGATGTTTTTCAGCGGCAGGGACTTGGGAGACTAGTCAGGATTGAGGGAAAGATGAACAGAATAAAGTACAGAGAGATCCTTGTTGAAAACCTGCTCCAGAGTGCTCAGGACCTCAGACTGGGACAAAAGTTCACCTTCCAACAGAACAACGACACTAAGCGCACAGCCACGATAATGCAGGAGTGGCTTCGGGACAAGTCTCTGAATGTCCTTGAGTGGCCCTGCCAGAGCACTTGAACCCAATCGAGCATCTCTGGAGAGACCTGAAAATAGCTGTGCAGTGACGCTCCCCATCCAACCTGACAAAGCTTGAGAGGATCTGCAGAGAAGAATGAGAGAAAATCCCCAAATACAGGTGTGCCAAGCTTGTAGCTTCATACCCAAGAAGACTTGAGGCTGTAATCGCTGCTTCAACAAAGTAGTGAGTAAAGGTTCTGAATACTTGTAAATGTGATATTTGTTAATTAGTAATACATTTGCAAACATTTCTAAAACCCTGTTTTTGCTTTGTCATTATGGGGTATTTTGTGTAGGTTTACGAGGAGAAATAAACAATTTATCAATTTTAGAATAAGGCTGTAACGTAAAAAAATGTGGAAAAAGTCAAGGGGTCTGAATACTTTGAGAATGCACTGTAATTTAGTATAGTTTTATCTGAAATGGATTACTTTTTTAAATGTTTCACTATTTCTATTTTTATTAAATTTACTGAGGATGGTCATCCCCTTCCTCCTCTGAGGATCCGCCACTGCTGGGAGCTGTTCATGCATTTTTGAATTCCAGCAGGTAAACGTGTAAACTTAGGAGTTTAAGAACCATTAGAAGGCTCTGTCTAATATCGTCCTGAGACACTTTGGAGAGACATTATCAACAATCTAAGGAAGTATTCCAAATTACCATGTATCAATTAAAGTTTCTGGACCACTGAAACATCTCAATTAATGTTTCTGGACCACTGAAATACATGCAATTGAAAAGGGCCCACTCCACAATGTTCATGGCTCTCAAACTATGACTGAGTGACATGTCATCCAGCAAACTGCAAATTCAAAAGATGGGAAAAGTTGTTCATGGATAGTTTGGAGGGAAAGATGTAGCCTATGCGGTGTTTTCAGGAATGAAACCACCAAGAAAACTGAATACACAGTGAAACCACAAAATAGTTGCATTGTTTCCTAGGGTTATACTGCCATCTAGCGTAGAATAATAAAACTACATTGCAATATAGTCCTAACGTTGTTACTTTTTTTTATTTTTTTTATTTTTTTCACCTTTATTTAACCAGATAGGCTAATTGAGAACAAGTTCTCATTTGCAACTGCGACCTAGCCAAGATAAAGCATAGCATTTCAACACATACAGAGTTACACATGGAATAAACAAAACATAGTAATTAATTCAGTAGAACAAAAGAAAACAAAGTCTATATACAGGGAGTGGAAATGAGGTAAGATAAGGGAGTTAAGGCAATATATAGGCCACGGTGGCGAAGTAAATACAATATAGCAATTAAACACTGGAATTTTAGATGTGCAGAAGATGAATGTGCAAGTTGAGATACTGGGGTGCAAAAAGGAGCAAGATAAATAAATAAATACTGTATGGGGATGAGGTAGGTAGATAGATAGATGGGCTGTTTACAGGTGCAGTGATCTGTGAGCAGCTCTGACAGCTGGTGCTTAAAGCTAGTAAGGGAGATATGAGTCTCCAGCTTCAAAGATTTTTGCAGTTTGTTCCAGTCATTGGCAGCAGAGAACTGGAAGGAAAGACGACCAAAGGAGGAATTGGCTTTGGGGGTGACCAGTGAGATATACCTGCTGGAGCGCGTGCTACGAGTGGGTGCTGCTATGGTGACCAGTGAGCTGAGATAAGGCGGGGCTTTACCTAGCAGAGTAGAGTAGCTATATTCAACCAGTAGTAGAGTGTTGGAGGCTATTTTATAGATGACATCACCGAAGTCGAGGATCGGTAGGATGGTCAGTTTTACGAGGGTATGTTTGGCAGCATGAGTTACAGGACTAGTTACAGTGTACATTGGCCTACATACAGATATATGAGCAGCTTTCTGATGTAAAATGTATAATTGTGTTCCAGCATATTTAAACAAACTCACTTTCCTCCACTTGTCTGTTGTGTCTTTCATACTCTTTGTCAGGCACTTGAGTCCCAAACACAGGAGCAAAGTCCAATTCTTCACTGGATCCGTGAGCTATGGAAAATGAAAATGGATTATTACACTGAGCCTGTATATTAATAGTAAATTACCATATTCAAATTCTGAGACTGAATCTAAATAACGTTATCAATTTGCTGTGACATATCCCATACAAAAAAAAGCTGATCAAAAATGGTGATAAACAAAACAAAACGTGATTTATACTGTATATCTTGGAATAGTAATTTGGCATGAGTACATTGTCCTCAAAGCTCCAGTTAATGTGCATTGTAAACAGTATCCACACTGATCTGCATTCTGGAATTACTGTTTAATATTTCACTTACTACTGGAAGGAGCCAGGGACAAAAACATCCTTGTATTTTCTGCTTCATCTGCCCATTCTGAAGATCTGTTGGGCTTTATCTGCTGCATAGAAATAGGTAGGAAACATCCTTTAACATATAGACATTCTTAAAATGTAATTTAATGTGTGTATTCTGCGTATCCCTGTGCTTACCAATAGTTCCTGCCATAGTTTGTGATGGAGCTCCTTTCCTTTTCTCTTGACCTCTTTTTCATTTGAGATCCTTGAAGCCAAGATTTTGTCAAGTATTTTCATTTTCTTGATGGCCTTCTGGAGTTCTGGATCTTCGTTCTCCTCATCAGATACATCTCCAATGGAGTGATCTGGAAATCCATTCAACGAAATGCATGCATACAAATATGTTCATCCATTTTCTTTTCAGTATTCTACTTCCTAAAATATCATAGTGATATGTACTTATGCCTACCTTTCTCAGGAAGACTTTCATCTGGAGACCTGAGGTTTTCATGTGAGTGGCTGTGATCCTAGGAAAGTAATTGTAACATCTATTCAAACCACAGGTTCTAGGCCCATTGATGGGGAAAGTCAAGAGGCAGTCATGTTTACAGTTAAAAACAGTATAGTTATTTTAAAATTAACATTCCGTCTTAAGGGTTTTCCAAACAAGAAGCGGAGGCATAGTTTCCCATGAATTTCGCTTTTGCACTTTCAACATTGCAGCCGGCTTTAAAGGCGAGTCGAAACTGACTAATCTACAAATCACCTTGCATCATAAATAACTACTCAATATTATTTAAATCTTTCTTGGGCACACCCTTGGTGACGCAAATGACGACTTTTCAAATCAGAAAAGTCTACCAATTATGGATATACTGTACCTTCGGAGGTGGGAAAAGTGTTGCCAAACAGGCACGGATCAAGAAATAACCAGCAATATGTTACAATAAGAAACCTTACTAGAGGCAGATATATGTACAGTACCAGTCAAAAGTTTGGACACACCTACTCATTCAAGGGTTTTTCTTTATTTTTACTATATTTCTACATTGTAGAATAATGGTGAAGGCATCAAAACTATGAAATAACACATATGGAACCATGTAGTAAGCAAAAAGTGTTAAACAAATCAAAATATGTAATATTTGAATTTCTTCAAAGTAGCCACCCTTTGCCTTGATGACAGCTTTGCACACTCTTGGCATTCTCTCAACTTTTGAATGGTAGTATATTTAAAGCAACATTTAGGATAAAGGTTAGGGTTGATTTGCCTTGTAAGGACTGGGTAACAGTAAAAGACAAGTTAAGAGAACACACCAAGATGCTCTTACTATTTCTGTATAGTTCAGAAAGTTATCAAAGTTTACATAGAGTTAGTTAACCGCCTTCTGCCACCATTCATTTTCTACTGGTTGAATATAGGCTACACTGCTCAACCCTTGCCTAATAATAAGAGCAGCAGGTAGCCTAGCGGTTAAGAGCATTGGGCCAGTAACTGAAAGGTCGCTGATACGAATCCCTGAGCAGGGATTGTGCCCTTGAGCAAGGCACTTATAACCCTAATTGCTCCTGTTAGTAGCTCTGGATAAGAGCATCGACTAAAATGTAATAAATCAGACTGTGATACTAATTATTGGTATACAGTCTGAAACAGAGCACTGCAAAAACTTGGAAAGTGTCACGTTCGATGTATGGAGGAGACCAAGGCACAGCGTGAGATGAATAAATCTTCTTTAATAAGACAAAGAACAAAGGGTTAGGGTTAGAGGGTTAGGGTTAAACAAACGTGAAGCTATATATGATAAGTGCAAACACAGGCAACTAACACATAGACAAAAACCCATGAAATAACCCAAGGAATATGGCTGCCTAAATATGGTTCCCAATCAGAGACAACGATAAACAGCTGCCTCTAATTGGGAACCAATCTAGGCAACCATAGACATATAAATACCTAGAGTAGTGAAAACCCATAGACTTACAAAAACCCATAGACAATACAAAAACACATATATCACCCTTGTCACACCCTGACCTAAACAAAATAATAAAGAAAACAAAGCAAACTCAGGTCAGGGCGTGACAGTACCCCCCCCCCTCCCAAAGGTGCGGACTCCTGGCCGCAAACCTAAGCCTATATGGGAGGGTCTGGGTGGGCATAACTCCGCGGTGGCAGTTTTGGTGAGGGCGTGACAGAAAGTTTCCTTACAAGCCAGAATGTTGAATCAAATTACATTTGAACTAATGTCGTTCCCAGACACTTCCACCCAAATGTCTGGTGGACCAACGCATCAAGCTTGGCCTTTGTTTGCCAAAACAGGAAGACCTGGACAAATTGGCTTTGGCTTAATCATCTCCCACAACACGCCTCGCGGCTAGCTATGTGATTCACAAAAATGTTATGATTCAAATAATTTACTCAGTAGGTCACTTCCATAGACTTCTATGGTCACAGGCTTATATGCGCAATAGCCTGGGGATGAGGTTACATTTGAACTTACTCTATCGGTTGTCTGTGTGCGGTTGGTCCCTCAGTGGGTCAACAATTTTGCCAAAATATCCATAGGAAAGTATTATTTAAAGTACTGCTGTTTAAATTTCCGTCACATGCGCAAAACCGTGTAAAACAGCTGCAAGACTTCAGGTAATATGCATGAATTACATGCGTGTCTTAGGTCTCGAGCAAACAAATATTCACCACACAGCGAGACTTGTGTGTTGAAGTCGGTTTAATAATACTTTCCTGTGGATATTCTGTCTACCCAGACCCAAAAGCCATCCTCAAAGCCTCCAAACACAGTACAAAAGTGTAAGAAACTCCACCACAACAATTTATTCTAAGGTCCTCAAATGGTTCTTGAACAAACATACACAGCAACCACACAACACAGCCTCTACATGGGACCTTCAGGTACAAAGCTCCAACCTGGACAGTAAGCTAACAGAACCAAATATGGTGGTGCTTTTATACAATGAGTATACAAAACATTAAGAATGCCTGCTATTTCCATGACATAGGCTGACCAGGTGAAAGCTACAGTGTGATGCCTTATTGATGTCACTTGTTACATCGACATACAATCAGTGTAGCTGAAGGGGAGGAGACGGCTTGAAAAATCGTTCTTTAACCTTTGAGACATGAATTGTGTGTGTGTCATTCAGAGGGTGAATGGGCAAGACAAAAACTTTAAGTGCCTTTGAACCCGGTATGGTAGTAGGTTTGTGTCAAGAACTGCAATGATGCTGGGTTTTTCACCACAACAGTTTCCTGTGTGTATCAAGAATGGCCCACCACCCAAAGGCAATTGTGAAACATTAACCAGATACTATCAGGTTCAAACTGTTTCCCCTTCTTGACACATTATTCCAAATGTGTTTTCTTGACTTGACCCTTTACTTCTTGAGGAGCATATGTCAGGTCATCTTGTTCTACACGCACAAAGTGTGCATGCAAGCACATTACCTGCTTATTGTTGGGGACATCATCGCTCAGGACCACCAGGGACGTCGGGCTGGGATGAAAAACTCTCCCGACGTCAGGCAGTGACACAGTTGATACACGGCTACCCGGGCGAGAACGCTCGTTGGATGCCGGGCGGGAGATATCATCTAAACTGCCTCTCGTAATATCCATGGGTGCTCTGGTAACGTTAACGTAACCCAATATTAGAATAGAGCATTTTGCAATAAGTATATAGGTAAATAAATCAAATGTTCGATTGAATTTTTCGTTAAATTATAAATATAGCCTAGATACCTGATAGCTGTGTCGGCAGGGGTGGTGATGTTTTTCTTTCCGAATGGTAACTAAGGACGCAAAAGACCCGGATGTGGTAACTACAAACTTTGAATACAAGGCATATATATATATGTATTATTAGCATCACGGTTGGTGCAATCTGGAATCATTGGGAAGTTGACATTTAAAATGGTAGGGTTAGGTTATGGTTATAGTTAGGGTATATGGGTTTAGAGTAGGGACATCCCAAGGATCACAGATTGCACTAACATTAGCTTCACAGAAGAAACCCGTAGAAGCATCTATCCACATGACTTCCCGTTTTCAGATTTTGCCTTCAAAATACAAGTCCGAGGTAAAACGCTATGTGTATGATACGATATCAATCTTTTTGGCAGCTTCGCATAGTGCGTAATATACAAATGTGGTTAAAAAAGTATAAGCAAATCAGGGAAATGTTTACGAGCATTTCTACTTCATATAAGATAAAGAATATAATAAGTGCTCCCTGAGTGGCGCAGCGGTCTAAGGCACTGCATCTCCATGCCAGAGGTGTCACTACAGTCCCTGGTTCAAATCCAGACTGTATCACATCCGGCCATGTTTGGGAGTCCCATAGGGTAGTGCACAATTGGCCCAGCGTCATCCAAGGTTTAGCTGGGGTAGGCCGTCATTGTAATTAAGAATTTGTTCTTTACTAACTTGCCTAGTTAAATTATATATATATATATTAAATAAGGTGTAGCACATTGAGAAACGGATGTAGCTTAAGTAAATGAAGGTTAGGTACATTAGCCTACTGACAAAAAATATACAATTAAGAAATTATTCTGATTGTATAATTATTCTTAATTTACAGATGTAATGTTTAAGAAAAGTCTTTATTTTTGTTATGTTGCACAAGCAAATTTCACTGTACAGAAAAAACGATTGATTGTGTATCCATAAAACCAGGGTCCAGTCTACTCACGAGACTCCCTAGAATACAAAAAAAAAAAAAGCTAGGGATCAATTCCAATTTTATTGGTCACATACACATATTTAGCAGATGATATTGTGGGTGTAGTGAAATTCTTGTGTTTCTAGCTTCAACAGTGCAGTAGTATCAAACAATTCACAACAATACACACTAATCTAAATGTAAAATAATGGAATTAAGAAGTATATAAATATTAGGATGCGCAATGTCTGACTGACATTGACTAAAATACAATAGAGTAAAACAGTATGTAAACATTATTACAGTGACTAGTGTTCCATTAAAAGTGACCAGTCATTCCATGTCTATGCAGATAGGGCAGCAGCCTCAAAAGTGCCGGGTTGAGTAAGCAGGTGATAGCCGGCTAGTGATGGCTATTTAATAGTCTGATGGCCTTGAGATAGATGCTGTTTTTCAGTCTCTCGGTCCCAGCTTTGATGCACCTGTACTGACCTCGCCTACTGGATGAGAGCGGGGTGAACAGGCCGTGGCTCAGGTGGTTGATGTCCTTGATGATCTTTTTGGCCTTCCTGTGACATCGGGTGCTGTAGGTGTCCTGGAAGGCAGGCAGTCTGCCCCCGGTGATGCGTTGGACAGACCGCACCACCCTCTGGAGAGCCCTGCGGTTGTGGACGGTGCAGTTGCCATACCAGGCAGTGATGCAGCCCGACAGGATGCTCTCAATTCTACCTTGTTGCTCCTTCTTCACCACACGGTCTGTGTGGGGGTGGACCATTTCAGATTGTCATTTATGTGTACGCAGACGAACTTGAAGCTTTTCACCTCCTCCACTGAGGTCCTGTCAATGTGAATAGGTCCATGCTCTCTCTGTCTTCTGAAGTCGACACAACCTGCCTGGTATGGAAATTGCTCGGCCTCTGACCGCAAGGCACTACAGAGGGTAGTGCGTACGGCGCAGTACATCACTGGGGCCAAGCTGCCTGCCATCAGGACCTCTACACCAGGCGGTGTCAGAGGAAGGCCCTAAAAATTGTCAAAGACCCCAGTCACCCCAGTGATAGACTGTTCTCTCTACTACCGCATGACAAGCGGTACCGGAGTGCCAAGTCCAAGACAAAAAGGCTTCTCAATAGTTTTTACCCCCAAGCCATAAGACTCCTGAACAGGTAATCAAATGACTAACCGGACTAGTTGCATTGTGTGCACCCCCAACCACTTATGCTGCTGCTGCTCTCTGTTTATCATATATGCATAGTCACTTTAACTATACATTCATGTACATACTACCTCAATTGGGACGACCAAACAGTGCTCCCACACATTGGCTAACCGGGCTATCTGCATTGTGTCCCACCCGTGAACCCCTCTTTTACGCTACTGCTACTCTCAATTCATCATATATGCATAGTCACTTTAACCATATCTACATGTACATACTACCTCAATCAGCCTGACTAACCAATGTCTGTATGTAGCCTCGCCACTTGTATAGCCTCGCTACTGTATATTGCCTGTCTTTTTACTGTTGTTTTTATTTCTTTACCTACCTATTGTTCACCTAATACCTTTTTTGCACTATTGGTTAGAGCCTGTAAGTAAGCATTTCACCTGTTGTATTCAGCGCACGTGACAAATAAACTTTTATTTGAAGTCCACAAAAAGCTCCTTCGTTTTGTTGAGGTTATTTTCCTGGCACCACTCCGCCAGGCCCCTCACCTCTTCCCTGTAGGCTGTCTCGTCATTGATGATTGAGTTGATGATTGAGTTGGAGGCATGCGAGGCCACACAGTCATGGGTGAACAGGAGGGGGATGAGCACGCACCCTTGTGGGGCCCCAGTGTTGAGGATCAGCAAAGTGGTGTTGTTTCCTACCTTCACCACCTGGGGGCAGCCCATCAGGAAGTCCAGGACCCAGTTGCACAGGGCGGGGTTCAGACCCAGGGCCCCAAGCTTATTGATGAGCTTGGAGGGTACTATGGTATTGAAGGCTGAGCTATAGTCAATGAACAGAATTGTTACATAGGTATTCCTCTTGTCCAGATGGGATAGGGCTATTGCATCATCTGTGGATCTATTGGGGCGATATACACATTGATGTGGGCCAGGGTGTCAGGTAAGGTGGAGGTGATATGATCCTTAACTAGCCTCTCACAGCACTTCATGATGACAGAAGTGAGTACTACGGGTTGATCTTCATTTAGATCAGTTACCTTTGCTTTCTTGGGTACAGGAATAATGGTGGACATCTTGAAGCAAGTGGGGACGGCAGACTGGGATAGGGAGATATTGAAACGGCACAGGAATGAAATCATCAATATGTATTGATCACATCTTTACTAGTGCTGCAGAAATGTGCTTGAAAGCAGTATCCAGATCCATCGGATGTAGTGATATTAATATAGTAGCCATATCTAGGAAAACCAAAGTTCCAAAGGCTGGGCCTAATATAATGTATACAAAGTCATACGATAAGTTTTGTAGTGATTCCTGTTGTTGAATATATTTTGGTCCGTGGTGTTTAATGAGGAGCAAACAGACACTGCACTTGACACATTTATGAAATTGCTTATTCCAGTTGCTAATAAGCATGCACCCATTAAGAAAATGACTGTAAAAACTGTTAAATCCCCATGGATTGATGTGGAATTGAAAAATGTAATGGTTGAGAGGGATGAGGCAAAAGGAACGGCAAATAAGTCTGGCTGCACAACCGATTGGAAAAGGTATTGCAAATTGAGAAATCATGTGAGTAAACTGAATTAAAAGAAGAAAAAAATACACCATGAAACCAAGATAAATGAAACAAAGAATGATAGAAAAACGTTTTGAAGCACCTTAAATGAAATTCTGGGGAAAAAAAGGCAAACTCAGCTCCATCATTCATTGAAACAGATGGCTCATTTATCACAAAACCAACTGATATTGCCAACTACTTCAATTCTTTTTTAATTGGCAAGATTAGCAAATTTAGGCATAACATGCCAGCAACAAATGCTGACACTACACATCCAAGTATAACTGAATAAATTATGAAAGACAAGCATTTTAAATCCATAAAGTTAGTGTGGAAGAGGTGAAAAAATGATTGTTGTCTATCAACAATGACAAGCCACCGGGGTCTGACAACTTGGATGGAAAATTTCTGAGGATAATAGAGGACGATATTGCCACATCTTCAATTTAAGCCAACTGGAAAGTGTGTCCCCTCAGGCTTGGTGGGAAGCAAAAGTCATTCCGCCACCTAAGAATAGTAAAAAAAAACTTTACTGGATCAAATAGCCTACCAATCAACCTGTTACCAACCCTTAGTAAACTTCTGGAAAAAATGGTGTTTGACCACATACAATGCTATTTTACAGTAAACAAATTGACAGCAAACGTTCAACATGCTTATAGAGAAGGACATTCAACAAGCACAGCACTTACACAAATGACTGCTGATTGGCTGAGAGAAATATTTGACAAAAAGATTGTGGGGGTTGTTTTGTTAGACTTCAGTGCGGCCTTTGACATTATCGATCATAGTCTGCTGCTGGAAAAACGTATGTGTTATGGCTTTGCACCACGTGCTATATTGTGGATAAAGCATTAACTGTCTAACAGAACACAGAGGGTGTTCTTTTAATGGAAGCCTCTCCAACATAATCCAGGTAGAATCAGGAAATCCCTAAGGCAGCTGTCTAGGCCCTTTACCTTTTCAATATTTACAAATAAATTTCCACTGGCTTTGAGGAAAGCCAAAGTGTCAATGTATGCAGATGACTCAACACTATACATGTCAGCTACTACAGCGACTGAAATGACTGCAACATTTAACAAAGAGTTGCAGTTAGTTTCAGAGTGGGTGGCAAGGAATAAGTTTGTCCTAAATATTTCTAAAACTAAAAGCATTGTATTTGGGACAGATCATTCACTAAACCCTCAACCTCAACTAAATATTGTAATACATCATCTGGAAATTGAGCAAGTTGAGGTAACTAAACTGCTTGGAGTTACCCTGGATTGTAAACTGTCATGGTCAAAACATTTATACAACAGCAGCTATGACGGGGATAAGTATGTCCATGATAAGGCACTGCTCTACCTTCTTGACAGTACTGTCAACAAGGCAGTTCCTACCTACCCTAGTTTTGTCGCACCTGGACTACTGTTCAGTCCTGTGGTCAGGTGCCACAAAAAAGGAAAATTGCAATTGGTTCAGAACAGGGCAGCACGGTTGGCCCTTGGATGTACACAGAGAGCTAATGTTAATAATATGCATGTCAATCTCTCCTGGCTCAAAGTGGAGGAGAGATTGACTTCATCACTGCTTGTATTTATGAGAGGTATTGACATGTTGAATGCACCATGGTGTCTGTTTGAACTACTGGTGAGAGTTGGCCTGAGAATTGAACCATGTGGCAGTCTCATAGAGACCCTCAGGCCCTCCGATTTGACACACTGAACTCTGTCTGAGAAGCAGTTGGTGAACCAAGTGAGGCAGACATTTGAGAAACCAAAAGCTGTTGAGTCTGCCGATAAGAATGTGGTGATTGACAGAGTCGAAAGCCTTGGCCAGGTCAATGAATACGGCTGCACAGTATTGTCTTTTATTGATGGCGGTTGTGATAACGTTTAGGACCTTAAGCGTGGCTGAGGTGCACCCATGACCAGCTCGGAAACCAGATTGCATAGCGGAGAAGGTAAGGTGGGATTCGAAATGGTTGGTGATCTGTTTGTTAACTTGGCTTTCAAAGACCTTGTGAAGGCAGGGTAGGATAGATATAGGTCTGTAACCGTTTGAGTCTAGAGTGTCTCCCCCTTTGAAGATGGGGATTACCGTGGCAGCTTTCCAATCTTTGGGGATCTCAGACGATAACAAAAGAGAGGTTGAACAGACTAGTAATAGGGGTTGAGTTTGTGCTACAGGATGCAAATTTCTGTTTGAAAAAGCTATCTTTAGCTTTCCTAACTGCCTGTGTATATTGGTTCCTAACTTCCCTGAAAAGTAGCATATCACAGGGGCTATTCGATGCTAATGCAGTGCACCACAGGATGTTGTTGGCATGGTCAAGGGCAGTCAGGTCTGGAGTGAACCAAGGGCTATATCTGTTCTTAGTTCTAATTTTTTTTAATGGGGCATGCTTATTTAAGATGGTGAGGAAGGCACTTTTAAAGAATAAGCAGACATCCTCTACTGATGGAATGAGGTCAATATCCTTCCAGGATACCTGGACCAGGTCGATTAGAAAGGCCTGCTCGCTGAAGTGTTTTAGGGAGCATTTGACAGTGATGAGGGGTGGTCGTTTGAACGCGGACCCCTTATGGACACAGGCAATGAGGCAGTGATCACTGAGATCCTGGTTGAAAACAGCAGAGGTGTATTTAGAGGGCAGGTTGGTCAGGATGATATCTATGAGCGTGCCCGTGTTTACGGATTTAGGGTTGTACCCAGTAGGTTCTATGATAACTTGTGTGAGATTGAGGGCATCTAGCTTAGATTGAAGGACGGCCGGGGTGTTAAGCATATCCCAGTTTAGATTGCCTAACAGTACAAACTCTGAAGATAAATGGCTTGCGATCAATTCACATATGGTGTCCAGGGCACCGCTGGGGGCTGAGGGGGGTCTATAACAAGCGGCAACAGTGAGAGACTTATTTTTGGAAAGGTGGATTTTTAAAAGTAGAAGCTCGAACTGTTTGGGCACAGACCTGGATAGCATGACAGAACTCTGCAGGCTGTCTCTGCAGTAGATTGCAACTCCACTCCCTTTGGCAGTTATATCTTGGCGGAAAATGCTGTAGTTGGGGATGGACATTTCAGAATTTTTGGCAGCGTTCCTAAGCCAGGATTCAGACACGGCTAGGACATCAGGGTTGGCGGAGTGTGCTAAAGCATTAAAAAAACTTAGGGAGGAGGATTCTGATGTTAACATGCATGAAACCAAGGCTTTTATGTTTACAGAAGTCAACAAATGATAGCGCCTGGGGAATAGGAGTGGAACTGGGGGCTACAGGGCCTGGGTTAACCTCTACATCACCAGAGGAACAGAGAAGTAGGATAAGGGTACGGCTAAAGGCTATAAGAACTGGTCGTCTAGTGCGTTGGGGACAGGGTTCTGGGCGTGGTAGAATAGATTCAAGGCATAATGTAAAGACAACCTATGCGTTGGGTGACAATGAGAGAGGTTTCATCTCTGGAGGCATCAGTTAACCTCGGTGAGGTCTCCGTATGTGTGTGGGGTAGGACGAAAGAGCTATCTAAGGCATTTTCAGCGGGACTGAGGGCTCTACAGCGAAATAAAACAATAAAAACTTGCCAATACAGCAGTAGACAAGGCATATTGACATTACAGAGAGGCATAAAGCCATCACAGGTGTTGATCAGGAGAGCTAAGACAACAACGGGTAAATGGTGATGAATGGGCGAGGACCGCTAGCAGCTGGTTAGGTGGCTAACTCCTGATGGAATTTCCAGTTATAAAGAATAAAAATAGCAGATCCATACCAAATTGGGTGCAAATTTCACATCACAGACCATGGCGATTAGTAGGCACATGAGAATATTTAGAATATGGCAAAACGTCAATTCTTGCATTCAATTCAATGAGCAGGGCATACAGATTGTCGCCACTTTATTTTACTAATGAGATTATGGAAACACTTCAACCACTTCATTTCTATTCGACATTCTCGCTTTTTAGGAAAAAGTATAGCATTTTTTTGGTGTGACGATATTTTGTCCAGCTGTTTTTATGAGAGGGGTCCAGCTGTAACATCATGCCTTAACTTATATAAAATGCATTAATTTTACAATGTATTATTTATTTATTTATTATTGAATATTTAAAATAATAATTTAAATATAATGTTTTAAAAGATTCCTTTTGAAATCCCCACTTCTCCTTATATGGTTCCTTTCAAAACCACACTCCTTTCGACCACCACTTTTCCAAAGAGATGACATATCAGTAGGTGGCAACCAAAAGACCCTGAGGAATGACTGCTCTGAGACATGATGTCGCAGCTGGACCGTATTGGTTTTTGTCGACAAGACAGTTCAATGGAAATGCACAGTGTAAGACAATTGTCGCTATCTATTTTCATTTCTAATTTTCTACAACAACAAAAAAATCAGAAGACCAGCATCCCGGAGTCGCTTCTTCAATGTTGACGTTGAGACTGGTGTTTTGAGGGTACTATTTAATTAAGTTGCCAGTTGAGGACTTGTGAGGCGTCTGTTTCTCAAACTAGACACTCTAATGTACTTTTCCTCTTGCTCAGTTGTGCACCGGGGCCTCCCACTCCTCTTTCTATTCTGGTTAGTGCCAGTTTGAACTGTTCTGTGAAGGGAGTACTACACAGTGTTGTACGAGATCTTCAGTTCCTTGGCAATTTCTCGCATGGAATAGCCTTCATTTCTCAGAACAAGAATAGATTGTTCTTGAAGAAGAAAGTTCTTTGTTTCTAGCCATTTTGAGCCTGTAAACGAATACACAAATGCTGATGCTCCAGACACTCAACTAGTCTAAAGAAGGCCAGTTTTATTGCTTCTTTAATCAGAACAACAGTTTTGAACTGTGCTAACATAATTGCAAAATGGTTTTCTAATGATAAATGAGCCCTTAAAATGATAAACTTGGATTCGCTAACACAACTTGCCATTGGAACACAGGAATGATGGTTGCTCATAATGGGCCTCTGTACGCCTATGTAGTTTCCATTAAAAATCAGCCGTTTCCAGCTACAATAGTAATTTACAACATTAACAACGGCTACACTGTATTTTTGATCAATTTGATGTTATTTTAATGGACAAAAAATGTGATTTTCTTTCAAAAAACAAGCACATTTCTAAGTGACCCCAAACTTTTGAACGTTGGTTAGGACATCTACTTTGTGCATGACACAAGTAATTTTTCCAACAATAGTTTACAGACAGATTATTTCACATATAATTCACTGTATCACAATTCCAGTTGGTCAGAAGTTAACATACACTAAGTTGATTGTTCCTTTAAACAGCTTGGAAAATTCTAGAAAATTATGTCATGGCTTTAGAAGCTTCTGATAGGCTAATTGACATAATTTGAGTCAATTGGAGGTGTACCTGTGGATGTATTTCAAGGCCTACCTTCAAACTCAGTGCCTCTTTGCTGGACATCATGGGAAAATCAAAAGAAATACTGTAGACCTCCACAAGTCTGGGTCGTCCTTGGGAGCAATTTTCAAACGCCTGAAGGTACCACGTTCATCTGTACAAACAACAGTACGCAAGTGGACCATGCAGCCATCATACTGCTCAGGAAGGAGACGTGTTTTATCTCCTCAAGATGAACGTACTTTGGTGCGAAAAGTGCAAATCAATCCCAGAACAACAGCAAAGGAACTTGTGAAGATGCTGGAGGAAACAGGTACAAAAGTATCTATCTATATCCACAGTAAAACGAGTCCTATATCGACATAACCTGAAAGGCCACTCAGCAAGGAAGAAGCCACTGCTCCAAAACCGGCCATAAAAAAAAGGGGGCGCTTGCAAGCCGAAAAACACCATCCCAACCGTGAAGCACGGGGGTGGCAGCATCATGTTGTGGGGGTGCTTTGCTGCTGGAGGGACTGGTGCACTTTACAAAATAGATGGCATCATGAAGAAATAAAATTATGTGGATATATTGAAGCAACATCTCAAGATATCAGTCAGGAAGTTAAAGCTTGGTCGCAAATGGGTCTTCCAAATTGACATTGACCCCAAGCATACTTCCAAAGTCGTGGCAAAATGGCTTAAGGACAACAAAGTCAAGGTATTGGAGTGTCCATCACAAAGCCCTGACCTCAATCCAATATATCATTTGTTGTCAGAACTGAAAAAGCATGTGTGAGTGAGGAGGCCTACAAACCTGACTCAGTTACACCTGCTCTGTCAGGAGGGATGGGCCAAAATTTACCCAACTTATTGTGGGAAGCTTGTGGAAGGCTACCCGAACGTTTGACCCAAGTTAAACAATTTAAAGGCAATGCTACCAAATACAAATTGAGTGTATGTAAACTTCTGACCCACTGGGAATGTGATGAAAGAAATAAAAGCTGAAATAAATCATTCTCTGTACTATTATTCTGACATTTCACATTCTAAAAATAAAGTGGTGATCCTAACTGACCTAAAACAGGGATTTTTTACTTGGATTAAATGTCAGGAATTGTGAAAAACTGATTTTAAATGTATTTGGCTAAGTTGTATGTAAACTTCCGATTTCAACTGTATGTATGTATGTATGTATGTATGTATGTATGTATGTATGCATGTCTGTATGTATGTATGTGGGACAGAGGAAGGGGTAATCATTCAAAAATCATGTCAACCCCTATCATTTCACACAGTGAGTCCATATGCGGTGCATTCGGAATTATTCAGACCCCTCGACTTCATCCACATTGTTACATTACAGCCTTATTCTGAAATGGATTAAATTGTTTTTCCTCAATCTACACACAATAACCCATAATGACAAAGCAAAAAAATGTTTAATACGTTTTTGCAAATGTATTAAAAATAAAAACAAATACTTTACTTACAGTATTCAGACCCTTTGCTATGAGACTCGAAAATTGAGCTCAGGTGCATCCTGTTTCCATTGATCATCCTTGAGATGTGTCTACAACTTGATTGGAGTCCACCTGTGTTAAATTCAATTGACTGGACCTGATTTGGAAAGGCACACACCTGTCGATATAACGTCCCACAGTTGACAGTGCATGTCAGAGCAAAAACCAAGCCATGAGGTCGAAGGAATTGTCTGTAGAGCTCTGAGACAGGATTGTGTCGATGCACAGAACTGGGGAAGGGTACCAAAAAATTCCTGCAGCCTTGAAGTTCACCAAGAACTCCATGGCCTCCATCATTCTTAAATGGAAGAAGTTTGGAACCACCAAGACTCTTCCTAGAGCTGCCCGCCTGGCCAAACTGAGCAATTGGGGGAGAAGGCCCTTGGTCAGGGAGGATACCAAGTACCCGATGGTCACTGACAGAGCTCCAGAGTTCCTCTGTGGAGATGGGAGAACCTTCTAGAACCATCTCTGCAGCACTCCACCAATCAGGCCTTTATGAAAGTGTGGCCAGACGGAAGCCACTCCTCAGTAAAAGCCACATGACAGCCCGCTTGGAGTTTGCCAAAAGGCACCTAAATGATACATTTACATATGTAAATGTGATATCACAAAAAATAAATTTGCAAAAGCCTAAAAAACAGTTTTTGATTTGTCATTATGGGGTATTGTGTGAAGATTGATGGAAATAAACATTTTAATACAAACGTAACAAAATGTGGAAATGTCAAGCGTTCTGAATACTTTTCGAATGCAGTGTAATTTATGTTATTTGTTAAAGGGATACTTCAGGATTTTGGCAGTGATCCTGAAGTATCTAATTCCACAGAGTCAGATGAACTTGTGGATACCATTCTTATCTGTGTCCAGTATGAATGAAGTCAGAGGTAGTTTTGCGACCCAATGCTAACTAGCATTAGTGCAATGACTGGAAGTCAATGGGCATCTTGACTTTGAATCATTGCGCTAATGCTAGTTAGCAATTGCACTAGGATTATTACGGATTATCTATGGATTATTGTTAAATTTAGGAGTCAGGGTTAAGTTTAGGGGAAGAGTTAGCTAACATGCAAAGTAGCTAAAAAGTAGTATAAAAGTTGCTAAAGTGGTCCATGATGAGATTCAAACTCGCAACCCTTGGGATGCTAGATGTTTGCATTATACACCCACCTATCCACCCCACCTTAAGTAACCATGTCTTATGTAACCATACCAAACGTACCATATCATAATCATTTGAGTGTCCCGGATTTACATTTACTATGTCACGTCTAGTCTATGAGACGAGGCTGCTAAAATGGGTACTTGTGTTTAACTCTGCATTTGGGTCGAGTGTGCAGTCCGGCAGTGTCAATTATGTGTGTGCTTTGAATTTATGGCAACTTTGTGTGAAGTAAATACACAGGGCTTCCAAGCGACAACGTGCTATTTAATTGTTTGCAAATATACTGCTGCACATGTTGTGTATTTTATGGAATTGTATTCGTACGACATTGGGGGAAAAAAATGGTAATTTCCCGGGTCTTGTCATTTAATTTTTTCAGTAAATGTGAAGTGAGTTCCCGGGACCGACCCGGTGTGATGATATAACTCGAGCAGGTGAAATTCGACGATACAAGCACTTATTTCAACGTGAAATCGTCCTCCTCTTTCGCTTTGCAAGTTTCTCCCTCTTCTTTTATTTTAACCTCTTCCACTTTCACTGTAACAGCCTCACCTGCTACTTATTTTTTAACAGTGACAGCCTCCTCTTCATTCTCTTCCTCCGTACAGCAGACCTCCTCTTCTTTAGCAAGGGGGAGTAGCTTATTGGGCTCATGGTCTGGGATGTTAGCTAGTAATTTAGCATTACTAGCGATTAGCTATGTTAACCAGCTAGCATCACTAACTAAGAACATACATATGAAATGGATTCACTCATAGTTAAATTTGCAGACTGTTTAAACAGGTTAATACACACAAAATAGTTTAAATAGCTTCAATGTTTCGCTTATGTTGTCTAGCAAGTTACCGAGGTGGCTGAATTAGAAGCTGTGTTGTTGAAGAGTCGTTAACACTCCTGCTGTTTTCCGGTCGAATTGGACCGATTTACAAATTCTCTCTCTGAAAAAATGTAGTTAATTTAATCTGATTGTCATAAGGTTCCATGACTTTGTCCACACAGGGCATCTGAACACACAAAATACATGTTGATGATTTTCATTACATTGTGGGTGTTTTATTTAACTTTTGTACACCTGTGGTGTTCCCTGACCGGTCATTAGAAATGAATGGGTGAGACTACAATTAGTGTATAAAATTGAGTTCAGGCACATGCCCATTCATCAGATGGACACACTTCCTCTCCCAGACCCCCCCACACACACACCTCACTCCCCTTCTTGGCTTCCATGGCAACCCCCACTGGAACCACATCTGTTGGCATTCTCACAAACAATTGCAACATTGTTTCAATAATATTTAGAACTTTTCTGGCAGCTCTGGTATAAAAATATTTTTTGAGGCCTTGCTCACAATTCATTCTGTGGCAGCACAATGACCAAATGATATACTACTATATGTGAGGCTCTTGATCATATCTTTGATCATGACACTGGTGAGGTTGAGAGTCCTTGTTAAACTTTGACACAAAGTAGTCTGTGATAAATAGCACAATATATTTCATCTGAGTATTTATTATAGTCAAAATAATCCATACATTATGCTTTTTTTTCACTCAAAAACGAGTCGTATGAGCTCAGGCCAATGAGGCCTACAGGCCATAAATAGCAAACAGAAGTTCAAAACTTGTAATGTTCACAAGAACGTAAGTTGATACAAAGATCTAACACAACATTAGGTGATTATATATGTATTATTATGGATGTATAATCAGCTATAAATGGGGCAGTCATTTTGGACCAGGAACACAGAATTAATTAACGTGAAACAACACAACAGGATGACTAGTTACCACAGCCACACAGTCACACACCCCACCCATTTATAAAATGTATCTTCTTAAAATGTGATTTTAAACCTTAACCACACTGCTAACCTTATGCCTAATCTTAAATTAAGACCAAAAGGCTATTTTATTATTTTGGGGAATTTTTTACAATATATCCAATATTGACTGTGGTAAATAGTGGAAGCCTTGAGGAAAGGTTAGTGCTGTCCTGGCTCATTTGGACATCCCTACCCTAAACACTTAAACTTCAATGGAGATTTTTCATGCCAATCCCAGATAGCACAGAGCCTTGAAGAAGCATCCCGTCCACTAGATTTTACTGCGCCCTAGAAGCACCTGAAAGACTCACATCACCATCTGCTGGGTAAAGCAGTTTTATATTGGCAAAGAATGTAATTTTAACTTCAAAATAAAGTTCTCATATTTCTTACAAATATTTGAATATACACAAACATAGATCCTTAATATGAATATGTACACGATGAATAAGTAGACTTTGTTAAATACACTAGTTAGAACTGGGCGGACCACCCACTGTATTTTTGGTTAGTTAGTTAGCTGTTGTTAAAGTAGGCTAGTCTAGCTTAGTTTTTTTTTGAATACTTATTGTTTCTTTCCTTGGGTCCAGCTCAGCCCCTTTTCCTGCTCCCCCCCCCCCCCCCCATTACCGTGTGTTTTCAAATAAACCTTGAGTTTGACGGTAAATTTCAGTTGTCCTGGTTATTTCGTTCTCACTTTTACTTTGTCACAATTATAATTTGCATGAGTTATGTTACGGGTCTCATTACCATCCCCCCTAGACTGTCGGGCCAAAAGGGATTCGTAACACCATTGATCAATAATATCGTACTCTTAGTAAACATTTTCATCTTTAATTTACATTCTGTAGAAACTATGAGAATAGAAATGTTCAGAACTTTTGTGAAAAATATGTAGATTAGAAATCAACACTGGATGGTTTTCAGAGATGGATAGGTGTTGAGGGTAGCTGAAGGGTGGGACAATTATTATTATTTTTTTAAAGAGAACATGGAAAATGTCCGTAAAATGTATATTGTGTGTATAAGCTGAAAGTACAAGCCTAATTAGGGGAGGGGTGGTAGCGTTAGGGGAAAAGAATAAAGGAAAAAATGTTTTTAAAAATATATGCGGGATTGGAAATGATGCACACAATTACATTGATAGAACCCACAATGTGCAATATTAAAGCTGATCATTATCGCTCTCTCCTCACTCGCAAAATTTCTGTCACATCATGCAACCTATAGCAAGCTGCTCTATCCGCAGTGATTGGTGAAGTAATTTAATGTCAAGCTAAAAGTACATGTCTGAGGTTTAAAAAGGAACCGAAAGGGACCATATAAACCGGAATATTGTTTAGTTTGGAACCGGGTCGGAACTAACTGTTCAGAAGTAAACAATTGGAAAGCCAGATTGAAACTGATATAATCTATGTTGAAACTCACATACTCCCATATTACATTTATGTTAAGACATAAAAAACATGTATATTTACACTGACTATACCAAACATTAGGAACACCTTTCTGATATTGAGTGGCACCCACCCCTTTTGCCCACCGAACAGCCTCAATTCCTCAGGGCATGGACTCTACAATGTGTTGAAAGCGTTCCACAGGGATGCTGGCCCATGTTGATTGCAATGCTTCCCACAGTTGTGTAAAGTTGGCTGGATGTCCTTTGGGTAGTGCATCATTCTTTATAGACACAGGAAACTGTTGAGTGCGAAAACCCCAGCAGCGTTGCAGTTCTTTACACAAACCGATGCACCTGACAACACAAGAGGCTGCTGGACAGCTCAAAATGTCTGGAACTGAGAGTATGGAATGGCATCAAACAGATGGAAACCACAGCCATTACAGTGAGCCCATCCTCCCTAAGTAAGGGGCCAACAACCTCCTGTGTCAGGCACCTACTACAAACCGCACTAACCCTATTATTTGTGATGTAAATTGAGTATATAGTATGCTTATTGGTCAAAGTATGGATTTAGATAGTATGCCAGATTTAGATAGTATGCCAGAAGTTCCCGGATGTCGTACTACATTCACCAAAATACGAAGTATACACATAGTGGACACTATTTCCATACTTTCCGGGCCCATAACACAATACTTCAGGAAAGGGGCGTGGCTTCACAACCAGCCAAAGTCCGACGAGAGCGGATACAAATTCATTGTTTTAACTAATTCTGACAAATGTTAAGAAAATGTTGAGCAACGTATTAAAGTAATGACTTTCGAATAAGTTACGCTACACGTTATGTTGGATGACAATTTGTTGGCTACGCTATCCTTACGAACCTCAAAGCTATCATTTAGAGGACAACCAATTAATCAGCACGGCCGATTAAATAGGGGCGATCAAGTTTTCATAACAATCGGTAATCTGCATTTTTGGACGCCGATTATGCCCGATTACATTGCAATCCATGAGGAAACAGTCTAGATGGGGTGATATAGAGCTGATGGAGGAAATTAAACTGGATCAGTCTGTATCTGGAGTTCAATGTGGATATAACACCATCCCTGCATAGGTCACTCCATAGACCCTCATCAAGATCAATACCTAGATCTTTTTCCCATCTAAGTCAGGGTTTATCTAGCCCAGGCAGTGTTAGTCCTGACATAAGAGCATCGTATACATGGGAAATGGTCTTGAACAGTGGTTGGTCTGCGTGTCAGAGTTGTTCAATAGGTGACATCTTAGGTAGGTTCCATTGTCCCTTGAGAGTCACCCTAATAAAGTTTCATAGTTGTAGGTAGCTAAAGAAGTCCCTGTTAGGCAAGTGGTATTTCTGTTTCAGCTGATCAAAAGACATAAGAACTCCCTCCTCGTAACAATGTTGTCCAGAAGAGTGATCCCCTTATCAGACCATGGTCTAAAGTTACTATTCTGGAAAAACATAGGAATCAATCTATTGTTCCATAAAGGGGTTAAAGGGTTGTCTGTGATGGTTTTTATAGATTTTCTGTCCCAATTGTAAAACAATTCTGCCCCAGTGTCATCATTTACCTCAAGCTTTTCAATGTTCAACCATGAGGGAGAGGGACCATTGTCAAACCTCTGAGCCAGAAACCTAGACTGTGCAGCCCAGTAGTACATTCTAAAATTGGGGAGGTTTAAGCCCCCTTGACTGTAATCAAGGGTCAGTTTATCCAGGCCAACCCTAGGGGTTTTGCCGTGCCAGATAAACCGTCTGGTCAGCTTGTCGAGAGAGGAAAAGAATGCTGCGGGAACAGGGATAGGGAGAGATTGAAACAGGTATAGAAATCTGGGCAGGACATTCATTTTAATTACATTGATTCTACCCAGTAGGGTGAGAGGTAAATCCATTAATTTACAAAGGTCACCCTCCACCTTTTGCAACAAACTGGCCAGATTGAGTTTATAGAGGTTGTTCAGATTACCATCCACCATTATCCCCAAATATGTGAAGCCCATAGGCGACCATCTAAAAGGAAACTTGTGCTTGATGGTATGATGGTCAAAGACAGATGGTAAGATGGTAAGATTGAGCTTTTTATCAAAATTGACCTTATATCCAGAGAAAGAACTATAACACTGTAGTAGGATCTGCAAGTGAGAGGGAATGTTCTGGGTTTGTTAGAAATAAGATAAGGTCGTCCGCAAAGAGCGATAATTTATGGGTATGGGGGCCCACCTCAAAGCCATGTATGTCAGGGCACGTTCCAATAGCCTCAGCCAACGGTTCGATGTCGAAGGCAAAGAGGTGGGGGCTAATTGGGCAACCTTTTCTGTTCGCCCTATAAAGAGGGAAAGAGGAGGAAGTAATTCCATTGGTAGCAATCCTAGCTTTAGGAGATTTGTAGAGTGATTTCATCAAATTTACAAACACGGTACCTAAACCAAACTTTTCCAAGACGCGAAAGAGGTATGGCCATTCAACCCTATCAAAGGCCTTTTCAGCGTCGAGGGAGACTGCGACACTAGGTATTTTGTTTTTGTTAGCAAGGTGAATTATATCAAAGAACCTTCTGAGATTATTGGAGGACAATCTATTAATTATGAAGCCAGTCTGATCTGGGTTGACCAACAGGGGAAGACAGGACTCCAGTCTCTCAGATTGTAAACTGGTCACCAAGATGCTATCTTTGTTAAGGAGAGAGATTGGTCTATAGGAGGTGCACTTTAGCGGGTTTTTCCCTTTCTTGTGGATTACAGTAATCACTGCTTGAGAGAAAGACTCTGGAAAGCAGTTGTCTTCCCTATCTTTTTTAAGTACCTCCATAAGGTAGGGGACCAACAGCTCCCTAAATTCTTTATAGAACTCTGGAGAGAAGCCATCCTCCCCAGGAGATTTATTAGAAGGTAAGGATTTAATGGCCTCCAACAATTCAGGAACTTTGAAGTGTTCACTCAGGCACTCGCTGTCTTCCCCTGACAGGCATGGGAGGTTGAGAGAGGAGAGTATCTCTGATAGATCATCGCTTGATTGGGAAGTGAAGAGGTCTTCATAGTATTTCTTAAAAGTATTATTAATTTCAGTAGGGTCAAAATATATCTCATTTGTAAGAGTTTCTATAGCATTAATTGTCCTCTTACTTTGCTCTGCTTTCAGTTGCCATGCCAATACTTTGTGAGCTTTCTCTCCAAGCTCGTAATAACGCTGTTTTGATTTAGTGATGGCCCTCTCAGCTTGATATGTGTTCAGAATATTATATTTAAGTTTTTTATTTACCAAAAGCCTGTATAGATCTTTAGTCGGGCCTCTTTGGTAGGTTCTCTCTAGCTCGGAGATTTCAGATTCAAGGGCACTCAGTTCCGCACCGTGTTTTCTCTTCAGCCCTTTAGTGTAGGAAATGATCTGTCCCCTCAGATAGGCCTTCAATGTGTCCCAAAGAATAAAACTGTCAGGAGCGGAGGGTTTGTTTGTCAAAGTAAAAATATTGATCTGTTATTTGATGAATGCACAAAATTCATGTTGCTTTAGGAGTGTAGAATTTAGTCTCCATCTATATGCTCCATTTACCTTGGTAGGAATGGAGATTGATAATACTAGAGGAGAATGGTCACTAAGCAATCTGGGGAGATACTCGACATCTAACACTCTATGAAACAGTTGTGTCGAAAGTAAAACGTTATCTATGCGTGTGTGTGTCTTGTGTGGGTGTGAATCAAAAGAGCAGTCTCTATCCTGTGGGTGCAACTGTCTCCAGATATCTAGTAAATTGAGATTTTTCATGAATGACATGGTGAGCTTACCAGCTTTGGTAAGAAGTGAGGGTTTATCAAAGGACCTATCAAGAACTGTATCTAAACAAAAATTAAAATCTCCTCCAACCAGTAGCCATCCTGGTGGTGCTTGAGCGACCTGAAGGAAGACATTCTGAATAAACATATGGTCATCGAAGTTAGGAGCATAAATATTCAATAGGGTCCAAGACTCTGAAAACATATGCCTCTGCACCAAAACAAACCTGCCAGAGGGATCAGAGATGGTGTTGTTGACGCAGAAGGGCATGTGTCTACTTATCAAAATTGCAGTTCCTCTTGCTTTGGAGTTAAAAGAGGAAGCAAAAACTTGTCCTACCCATTCCCTCTTCAATTTCTTGTGTTCACTGACTGTAAGATGTGTTTCTTGTAAAAACACAATGTCAGCCTTTAATTTCTTAAGGTATTATAGACTCGTTTCCTTTTAATCTGGCTGTTAAGACCTTTGATGTTGAATGTGAAATATTTTAGTGGATTAAGCATAGGTTGGGTTTCAAATATGTAACTGAATGGAAATATATCATATGTAGATAACTAGGAAATGTTTCAACTTTGGTTTGAACACAGAAGTGACCTATGTGTCTCTTTAGGAAGGAAACAATAAACATAGAAAAAAGGAAGAAAAATAAAATAATAAATAATAAAAATCCCATCCACCCCGATTGTCAAAACAACAATCCCAACAAGCAAACATGAATACACTTGTAGAGATACATTGCTGCTCGCTTTCCATCTTGCTCTTACTAGCTAAACCTTGGCGTAAACTAAAACCTGCGAGCTCTCTAAGTTGAAAACAAACGTTGTGAATAGATATTTATGGCTGAATATTTACTGCCCACGGTAAGGGATGCTTGAGTCTCTTTTCGAAAGATTAACATAAATAAGGGGGAAAGCAGTGGGCCTAAGCCCACTTATTTGCTTCGCCCAGTAGATATGGACTAAACCAAAATATACTCTCCTGTAAATGCAATAGAACTCACCCCTGAAAGATACGGTTAGTTGAAAATGTACAAATCAATTATAGTGACCGGAAGATATCAGCAGTTCAGTCTGGATAAGAGAAAACAAACAGACTGCATTTTATCCCCCAGAGAGACCGTCCTGGCTCAGACGTTGTTCAGTTCTTTGAGAAAAGTGTACACTTCTCCCGGTGTGTTGAAGAGATGGCTTCGGCCTTTGTACTGAACTTTCAGTCTGGAACTGTTGTCTGAGTTATGAGGGCTAATGCTAATCTTGCTAGCTGTAGCGTTATCGTTATCTTGGGAATCAACAACGTTTTGGTTGTCCTTCTTGCCTCTCAGTCGGAGGTCCATGGCTCTTTGGGAAGGTAAGTACTTGACAATTTATCAGCCGATGTTGGAATATTGTTTCAACGTTGTTATTTAGGTAAAAATAGAATAACTTTGAAGAGCTCGGTTTGTCAACGTCTGCTCAGCTCCGCGGCATCACGTGCTCCCCCTGGATTTGTTCTTTGATTGACTTTAAGTCTGTGTGATGTGAAATATCAATTTCAACACTCGGAGAAGAGGTAAGCATTATCTTTTGTGTATTATTTTATGCCTTTTCAGGTCCCCTAACTGGATGAAACTCTTTCCACACTGAGAGCATTGGAATGGCTTCTCTCCCGTGTGTATTCTCTTATGTACTTTCAGGTTCCCTAATTTAGTAAAACTCTTTCCACACTGGGAGCAGTGGTAAGGCTTCTCTCCGGTGTGTGTTCTCTCATGATTTTTCAGGGTCTTTAACTGGATGAAACTTTTTCCACACTGGGAGCATTGGAAAGGCTTGTCTCCTGTATGTATCATTTTATGTTCTTTCAGTTGCCCTAATCGGGTAAAAGTCTTTCCACATTGAACACAGTGGTGTGGCTTCTCCCCTGTGTGTTTATTCTTGTGTTCTTTGAGTTGCCTTAACCGGGTAAAGCTCTTACCACACTGGGAACAGTGGTATGGCCTTTCTCCTGTGTGTGTCCTCTCATGTGATTTCAGGTCCCCTGATTGGGTATAACTCTTTTCACACTGGGAGCAGTGGTAGGGCTTCTCTCCTGTATGTATGATTGCATGCTTTTTCAGGTTCCATACATTGATGAATCTCTTTCCACATTGAGAGCAGTGGTATGGCTTTTCTCCTGTGTGTATTTTCTCATGATCTTTCAGTTGACCTGCGTGGATAAAATCTTTTCCACACTGGGAGCAGAGGTAAGGTTTTGTTCCTGTGTGTGTCCACTCGTGTTTTTTCAGGCCCGCTGATGAAAAAAATCTATTTTCGCACTGGGAGCAGTGATAAGGCTTCTCCCCTGTATGTATCCTTTCATGCATTTTCAGGCACCTCAACTGAGCAAAACGTTTTACACATTTTGAGCATTGGTAAGGCTTCTCTCCTGTGTGTGCCCTCTCATGCATATTCCGGTCCCATAACCGGATAAAACTTTTTTCACACTGAGAGCAATGGTAAGGCTTCTCTCCAGTGTGGATTCTTTCATGGTCTTTCAGCTTCCCTAACCACCTAAAATCCTTTCCGCAGTGAGAGCAGTGATGTGGTCTTGCTGGTTTGGGCTTCTCTTGTTCTGTTTCCCCTGAAGGATTATTCCCGCTGTCAGAGCAAGAGTCTGGTCTCTGTCCTGCCAAAGACAAACAACATTTAGTTAAACAGAGAGACCTGAATGAAAACGTCACATGATGATAACACTTCTATGAGGTTTAATCCAGTTTTTAAAATATTTAATCCAAATCAAAATGTGGATTCGTTGTCTTCATTCTGTCCTCTTAATTGATTGAAAAGATACGTAAATGCAAGATCACAACCAAATGTCATGACATTAGACATGAGTTGGTTGTTATGATAGGCTATACGATATGGTATCAAAACTATTTTAATTGGATCAGTCTTATCTCATAACAAAACACCTAAAGGACCTTATAACACCATTGAGATTCTACAAAACAAATAATGTAGAGCTTCAGCCTGATATTGCTGTTTTCTAATCTGTATCATTCCATTTCTCTGTTCCCACAGTGGGAGGGAGTGAAAGTGGCTGGCTCACACAGCAGCCGACAGCGAAACAGGGACAGGCAGATACTTTCAAAGCGAGGCCTCCTGAGTGGTGCAGTACTACATCGCAGTGCTAGCTGTGCCGCTAAAGATTCTGGGTTCGAGTCCAGGCTCTGTCGCAGCCGGCCGCGACCGGAAGACCCATGGGGCGGCGCACAATTGGCCCAACGTCATCCGGGTTAGGTAGGGTTTGGCTGGCAGAGGTGTCCTTGTCCCATTGCGCACTAGCGACTCCTGTGGCGGGCCGGGCGCAGTGCATGCTGACATGGTTACCAGGTGTACGGTGTTTCCACTGACACATTGGTGTGGCTGGCTTCTGGGTTAAGCGGGCATTGTGTCAAGAAGCAGTGCGGCTTGGTTGGATTGCGTTTCGGAGGACGCACACCCCCTTTTCATCCCCAACTTCGATCGTGTCTCATCAATGCAACTCCCCAATGGGCTCGGGAGGCGAAGGTCGAGTCAGGCGTCCTTAACACCTGCCCACTTAACCAGAAAGCCAGCCGCACCACTGTGTCAGAGGAAACACCGTTCACCTCACGACCGAGGTAAGCCTGCAGGCACCTGGCATACCACAAGGAGTCGCTAGAGAGCAATGAGCCAAGTAAAGCCCCCCTATCTACTGCTCACATTAGTGTCCACACTGCAACCCATAGCAATACTATTGTTACATCCTTTCTCTTATTTGTGTGAAATCTGACCATAACAACATAATCACACAACTGTATACAGTGTCAAAACTGTCAGAATTACCCAATATCAATTAATACGGAAAAATAATATATCTGACAAAAATATAAAAAGCAACATGTAAAGTGTCAGTCCCGTGTTTCATAGGCTGAAATAAAAGATCCCAGAAATTTCCCTACACAAAAAGTTTTTTTATTTTATTAAACAGCATGATCTTTACACAGGTGCACCTTCTGCTGGGGACAATAAAAGGCCACTCTAAAATGTGCAGTTTTGTCACACAACACAATGCCACAGATGTTTCAAGTTTTAATGGGGCCTGCAATTGGCATGCAGACTGCATGAATGTCCAACAGAGCTGTTGCCTGAGACTTTAAAGTTAATTTCTCTACCATAAGCCACCTCTCCAATGTCGTTTCAGAGAATTTGGCAGTACAGCCAACTGGCCTCGCAACTACAGGCCACGTGCAACTATGCCAGCCCAGAACCTCCACATCCGGCTTAATCCCCTGTAGGATCTTCTGTCTGAGGAGGGGGAGAGGGGTGCTGAGGAGTATTTATATCTGTAATAATGCCCTCGTGTGGGAAACTCATTCTGATTGGCTCCCAAGTGGGTGGGCCTATGCCCTCCCAGGCCCATCCATGTCTGCCCCCCTGCCCAGTCATGTGAAATTTATTTCAATTGACTGATTTACTTCTATGAACTGTAACTCAGTAAAATCTTTGAAATTATTGCATGCTGCGTTTATATTTTTGTTCAGTATATATTCACTTCCAGTGACATAAAACAAAACAGTTTCAAACATGTTCACACCCCCTTTTCCTCGGGGTCAGCTGTCACTTCTCTATTCCATTTTCTTTATTTAAAAAACATTTTCTGTCCATTTTGGTTTTTCGGAGTCAATATTCAAAGTCTTCCAGGTACTCTGGTCTAACTACTGTGTGGCCTGATCTGGTAGTGACAATGTTGTGTGTGTCACCAGTAGCACTATCTGGAGTTGAAATGGTCTCCATCAGTCTGTTTGTCCCAACAGTCCCAGGTTGACTTTGCTCTGTGGTTGAGTTATGATCCCATCTGAGATGGCTACGATTCCTCCTATGAATAACTCCAGTGTCAAATTGAACTTGGTATGATCTGACGTCCACAGATTTCAGCACTGTAGCTTTTCTTGAGAATGTGTGTGGTTCCACAGATTGAGAGAAGGAGAAAGTGTTCAAATCCAATGTTCCCATGTCCTTAGCATTTCTGTCATAGTAGGTTGCTTGTTTTTTTTGTATTTTTTTGTATCAGACCTTGTCTTGTTTGTTTTTATCTCTGGTTGTAGAAGACTGTCCCTTATGGGTAGAAGGGTTCTGGTTCTCCTACTCGGCAGTCTTTGAGCTGGCCTCGCGTTCAGTCCTTGCGAAGGGGTATTACGATGGTCCAGTGAAGCCAGGTAAGGGTCTTTGCCTGCTGTTTTGGCTTTCAGCATCAGATGTTTTGACGTCTTAATGGCGGACTCTGCTTTCCCATTACTTTGAGGGAATACTGAGGTCCATTATTAGAGAAACAGACGTTTGGTATCCCTTGCCTTGCAAAGTGTGATTTAAGCTCCCATAAGTAGGGAAAATAATCCACTGTAATCAGATCATCTCGGTTGTCAAAGGTAAACAGGTCTGTGCCTACCTTTTCCATGATCGGCTAGGGAGCTCAGGTTTGTTTTTTGTTTTTTCATTTCTTTTTCTCACCTTTATTTAACCAGGTAGGCTAGTTGAGAACAAGTTCTCATTTGCAACTGCGACCTGGCCAAGATAAAGCACAGCAATTCGGCACAATACAACAACACAGTTACACATGGAATAAACTAAACATACAGTTAATAATACAGTAGAACAAAGAAAACAAAAAGTCTATATACAGTGAGTGCAAATGAGGTAAGTTAAGGCAATAAATAGGCCATGGTGGCGAAGTAATTACAATATAGCAATTAAACACTGGAATGGTAGATGTGCAGAAGATGAATGTGCAAGTAGAGATACTGGGGTGCAAAGGAGCAAGATAAATAAATAAATACTGTATGGGGATGAGGTAGGTATATATATGGGCTGTTTACAGATGTGGACAAAGTGTCTCCTTTTGTTGTTTTGCATCCATAGACCTGCAGATGTAACACTTTTCTATGAATGTCTTAACCCGTTTGTTCATGTCTTGCCAGTATACACATTCTCTTGACCTCCTGAGAAATCTTTCAATCCCAATGTGAGAAGAGTGAATCCAGTTAGTTATTTCACCTCAGAGGGTCTGGGATAACTGCTCTTTCTCCTCTGAATAGGATTCCATCTTGAACACTCAGTTCATCTTGAAACGAGTAGTAGTGTACGACATCGCTTTTCTCCATCTCCAGCATATCACCCTCTCCCAAAATCAAAATATAATCTGCCATGACGTGTATTCTTCGCTCAATTTCCTTAGGAACATTTCAGGTTGCTGGGATAATCCCCATTGGCATCTTCCATCATTCATTTGTATCTCCCACAGTGTAGAGAATGTAGTCAGATAGCTTGACTCTTCTTCTAGCTGTACATTCCAGAAACCATTCTTGAAGTCACACACTGAATACTCTTGCTTTTGATAGGTCCAGTAAGATGACATCTACTGTTGGTAGAGGAAAGTGACTTATCTTTAGTGGTCTGCAGTCTACACATATTCTCAGTTTACAATTGTACAATCACAAGGCTGCTTATCCAGTCTGTGCTTTTCTCCACCAGTGTAATAATCCTTCTGCCTTGAAGGCTGCTCAATTCTTCATCATTGTGACTGGAACTATTCTTCCTTTAGGTAGTTTCACTGACTCCACCTTGTGGTCAATCTCAAACTTGTAGATTCTCCTGTGAAGAGATCGGAATATTCTCTCTTTTATGTTCTCCATAGTCCAATGCCCCTCTGTTTCAATGCTATCCACAGCAAGACTGTTCTCAAACTGCACTTTCACTAGGTTCATGGCCTGAACTGCTTTACTGCCTAGTATTGGCTCTGTTTGTCAGTTTAATCTTGCATTTGCCCAGTGGCTCTAGTGTGATCTTGTTGTACATCACTAAGACTTGTTTTGTTTTCTCAAATTTGAGTGACCGGGTTCAGAAGATTTATCAGGATAATATTACAGCTTGCTCCACAATCTAACTGAAATCTCACTAGTTGTTTGCCAATGAGCATTGCTGAAAAAAACTGACAAGGTCTCGTCTGTTGTGTATTTTACAATGTTTACACTCTCTGCAGTAACACTCCGAATTTCCTTGTATTTCTCGTCTGTCTCAGCCACTTTATCCACTGATTTTCCTGTCCCTTGCTTTGACAAGCACTTTGCAACAAAATGATTGTCCTTCCCACACTTTTTACACTGCTTTCCAAAAGCTAGGCATTTCTTTTTATTTCTCTCGTGTGTTTTCCCACAGAATCTGCATGAGATTGGTAGGAATCTTAGAACTTTCAACATCCTTTCAATTGGGTTCAAGTCCAGTGTCTGAGAAGACCATTGTAAAATGTTGACTTAGTGGTCAATTAACAACTTCTTTGTGGATTTTGATCTTTGCTTGGGGTTGTCGTCTTGCTGGAAGATCCACTTCTGGACAACTTTCAGCCTCCTGGCAGACGCAACCAGGTTTTTGGCTAAAATGTCCTGGGGCTTAATTTATAAATGCTGCGCAATATATACCCCAAAACGTGTGTGCACCCTACCTGCAAGCAGGGTAGGATTAAATCCATTTGAATTCACATTTTGATAGCACCCCTTTTGATTTGAACGAAACCCTCTATACATATTTGCCCATTGTAGAAGTGCTCAGAAAGTGACCTTTTGGACCTGAATTCCAAAACATTCAAGAAATAAAAGGTGCTCAACGTTGCCCTATTTGGCTTACCATGAGACATCTACGTCTTTTTCACTGGAAAAGATAAACGGTTGAGATTGATACAATTTTAAAATCTTACAAACAATGCTGTCAAACTATTTGATAATTTCTATTTAAACATTTTTTCCCCCCAACTGTGTAAACATGCATGTTTTAGCATAGAATCTATTTTACATCATCTGAGGTTGTGTTGTGCCCGCCATCGGTTGAGACAACATGCTCTTGAATACAGGGTGGGTGTCATATTTTGACTGACAATACAATTTAAACGTCAACTTTGAAATGGTACCACAAAGATGGTTGCTGGTCCACACAGAAAATGTTGACTTGACTGGGAATATTTGTTGTTATAACACTAAAGGTCAAAAGTTTTAGAACACTCATAGGTTTTTCTTTATTTTTACTATTTTCTACATTGTAGAATAATAGCGAAGACATCAGAATAATGTAATAACACACATGGAATCATGTACAGTCGTGGCCAAAAGTTGAGAATGACAAAAATATACATTTTCACAATCTGCTGCCTCAGTTTGTATGATGGCAATTTTCATATACTCCAGAATGTTATGAAGAATGATCAGATGAATTGCAAAGTCCCTCAGTGCCATGCAAATTAACTGAATCCCCCCAAAAACATTTCCACTGCATTTCAGCCCTGCCACAAAAGGACCAGCTGACATCATGTCAGTGATTCTCTCGTTAACACAGGTGTGAGTGTTGACGGGGACAAGGCTGGAGATCACTCTGTCATGCTGATTGAGTTTGACTAACAGACTGGAAGCTTCAAAAGGAAGGTGGTGACTGGAATCATTGTTCTTCCTCTGTCAACCATGGTTACCTACGAGGAAACACATACCGTCATCATTGCTTTGCACAAAAAGGGCTTCACAGGCAAGGATATTGCTGCCAGTAAGATTTCAACTAAATCAACCATTTATCAGATCATCAAGAACTTCAAGGAGAGCGGTTCAATTCTTGTGAAGAAGGCTTCAGGGCATCCAAGAAAGGCCAGCAAGCGCCAGGACCGTCTCCTAAAGTTTATTCAGCTGCGGGATCAGGGCACCACCAGTACAGAGCTTGCTCAGGAATGGCAGCAGGCAGGTGTGAGTCCATTTGCATGCACAGTGAGGCAAAGTCTTTTGGCGGATGGCCTGCTGTCAAGAAGGGCAGCAAGGAAGCCACTTCTCTTCAGGAAAAACATCAGGGACAGACTGCTATTCTGCAAAAGGTACAGGGATTGGACTGCTAAGGACTGGGGTATAATCATTTTCTCTGATGAATCCCCTTTCCGATTGTTTGGGCATCCGGAAAAAAAGCTTGTCCGGAGAAGACAAGGTGAGCACTACCATCAGTCTTGTGTCATGCCAACAGTAAAGCATCCTGAGACATTCATTTGTGGGGTTGCTTCTCAGCCAGGGAGTGGGCTCACTCACAATTTTGCCTAAGAACACAGCCATGAATAAAGAATGGTCCCAACACATCCTCCGAGAGCAACTTCTCCCAACCATACAGGAACCGTTTGGTGACGAACAATGCCTTTTCCCATCATGATGGAGCACCTTGCCATAAGGCAAAAGTGATAACTAAGTGGCGCGGGGAATAAAACATTGATATTTTGGGTCCATGGCCAGGAAACTCCCCAAACCTTAATCCCATTGAGAACTTGTGGTCAACCCTCAAGAGGCAGGTGGACAAACAAAAACCCACAAATTCTGACAAACTCCAAGCATTGATTATGCAAGAGTGGGCATCCATCAGTCAGGATGTGGCCCAGAAATTAAACTGACAGCATGCCAGGGTGGACTGCACAGGTCTTGAAAAAGAAGGGTCTGCAAATATTGACTCTTTGCATCAACTTAATGTAATTGTCAATAAAAGCCTTTGACACTTATGAAATTATTGTAATTATACTTCTGTATTCCATAGTAACATCTGACAAAAATATCTAAAGACACTGAGGCGACACTGATCAAGTGGTGGGGGCACAACAACTGACCAGCGTGGTAGTTGGAGTCTCACGTGTATTTGAGTATATGAGATTCCCATGGAGTGAAATAAATGTAAATTATTTGGTCATGTGTATGTAGACAGGAGGAGTATTATATGCCAGCTGAGCCTCAATGCTGCAATTGTGGTGGTGAACATGCACCTAAATGCTGCAATTGTGGTGGTGAACATGCACCCGCATTTATGAAGTGTCCTGTTAGGGTTAGATTAGGGCCTAATGAATTTATTTCAATTGACTGATTTCCTTATGAAATGTAACTGAGTGATATCTTAAATTGTTACATGTTGCGTTTATTGTTCAGTGAGTCTATTTTAATGGGGCGCACTCATAAAAACGGTCATAAAACTGTACGAAATGGTCTATCATCGTAGGCTATGCAGCAATGTCACATAGATACAGTGCCTTGAGAAAGTATTCGGCCCCCTTGAACTGTGCGACCTTTTGCCACATTTCAGGCTTAAAACATAAAGATATAAAACTGTAGATAAATACTGGCGCAAGTCAATACTTCTTTTGCTCAAATAAAATACGAGTCAAATATTCTTTACCTAGACTTACCTAATTCTCACTTGAAACATAGTTTGTGTTTAATAGGCTAAATCAGTGGTTCCCAAGCAGGGGTACTAGGACCAAATCAAATCGTTATTTGTCACATGCATACTTACAAGCCCTTAACCAACAATGCAGTGTTTAGAAAATAAAAGTAACAAATAATTTGGGGTACTTGAGAAAACTCATGAGACCATTGGCCTACTGTTAAAATGAGGGGGTACTTCAGGGGCACTCCTGGCAGGGCAAAATTCAGTTGGTGGTAAAGTGACAGAAAAGGGTTGGAAACCACTGGGCTAAATTATACATTCTGTTAACATCTGATTCCAGAGTGATGTGTTCTTGCAATTTGTAGTCTGACAGTTCAGATTTAGATATAATTTATCACGAAGTAATTTGAATGTAGTGATACTCTTTTCAAAGTGACTTTACTTAAGTAAACTATATTTTTTATTAAGGATAGCTTTAGCGTAGCTTAACTTCTTCCAGTGTGAAATAATTGGTAGCTTGGTAAGCTATATTTTCAGAGTAGTTCACCAACACTGTAGCTAAGCATGCAAATCGTGCCCTTGGTGCCATCATTAAAGTGTAAAGACATGGGTGGCCTATCTTTTTAAATGTTTTACAAAACTGTTTGATTCATTAGTACTACCTATTATTACTTATGCTGCAGCAGTATGGGGCACGGAAATTATACTTAATTCTGTTTTTAACCATGCTTGCCGATTTTTAACTTTGTGTGGGTAAATACACACCAAGTGCTGCTATTCAAGGTGATATCGGTTGGAAAACTCTGAGTCAAAACTGGCCAGCGAGTGATTTGAAATTGTTGCATGTTGCATTTATATTTTTGTACAGTATAATTATGTTCTGGCCCCATGACCATCGGCTTGGAGGGGAAAAAAATATAGATATTTTTTTAATCGGCCTGTGGCTAAATCTATTTGCCTTCCCCTGTTCTATGGCATCACCAGTGGCTATGTATTTTTTAAAAACATTTACAGAGATTTTGCAGCATGACAAATTAACATCTATGTAAACGTGCATTTTTTTATGGGCTTGTGATGTTGCAACTGCAAAGTGTTACAGGTTTTGGCTCTTTAGCACAGGGTGCGCACCGATTGGTGTCACACCTGTACTGGTTGCCGTCTCATTAGTGGTAAGGTGTTTCACCTGTGCTGGCCCAGGTGCTATTTAAGAGTGGCTGGCCCAGTGTTCCAGATAGATGCGGAGGGTGAACAACTTTAGTTGATGCGCCCTATTTTGAACTCTAGACAAACAATCCTTTACCTAATCTTTCCAATTTCAGTTTTTGCCACCTTTGTGGTTTGCTTCCTGTCTAAGTTTGGTGTGCTTTTAAGTTTTGTTTGCCTGTTCTTGGGCAAATTTAGTGGGCGCTCATGGTGGGTGTCTTTTAGGTTCCAGTTGTTATTTCTAGTCAACTTTCAGTGGACACCCCCCAAGACTGTCTTTCTGAACCCCTCCTAAAACCCCACCTGTTTCATTTTGGTTATTGGTCAGTGACTGTTAGTTCCCCCTTCTGTTTGAGTGACAGTTTAGTTTTGTCTTGCCTGGGAATGTAACAAAATGGGGGCTCGGCTGAGGTCTTGTTTCCCATGAGTATGGTAGTCGCTCTAGTCACCTACTCTGAAGCTCTGCTGTGCCCAGATATGTGTTCAAAATACACTATTGGGTTGTTTGTCACTGACATCCACCTTGAGCTGTTACGAGACTGGTGGAATCATTTTGAAAGTTGCATAAACACACAGGCTAATAAAAATCAATAAAGCCATGGACTTCAAGTTGGATGCATTTGTAGAAAACCCTACATGGGAGATGCTAGATAAATGTACAAAGACGAATCTGCTCATTATTTCAAAGCATTATGACATCAAAGTGACTGACAAGACGCCATCTTTGATTTTTTTTTTTATATATATATATATATATATTTTATTGGACAACACACCTTCGTCTTGTCAGACGTCTTTGTCCTTCGTCTTGTCGTGTCCCATGTATATATCTTTTTATATATTTTTCCAAACTTCAAAATACTCTCCTGCAACCCGCCTCACCCAATGTGGTGTGGATCTGTTTTTTCTAAAGTATTTTTATTTAACTCGGAACCGGAATCCCCAAACAGAAGCTAGCCAGCTCACTAGCTACTAGTTGGTACTCAGCTAACCACTGCTAGTGGTTATCATCTAACCTTTAACTCGGAAAGCTCTCACCAGTTTGTACAACGCGACTCAAACCAGAGCATACTGGACCTAATTTCTCTCCATATCCCCGAATTCCTACCGCAAGCTCTGGACCTTTTCCCTGGATCATCGCAGCTAGCTAGCTGCTATCCGAGTGACTACTCCTGGCTAACGTCTGTCCCGAAGCAAGCACCAATTAGCCTGGAGCTAGCCCATGCTAGGCCCATTCACCCAGCTAGCTGAAGAGGCCCATCAGCCACTCCTGGGCTACAATACCCGGACCCATTCTACTGCCAGTATGGGGCACGGAACCCCGCCGATCCTTCACGACTGGACTATGACGTAATCTGCTCGAGGGGGTACTCAACTGTCCCCTACATCACAACGTCCCCTGAATGCCCATCTGCTAGCAGTCTACAGCATATTGGACTGTTAGCTGAATAGATCCATCAGACAATATCTTGGGCCACTATACCTATTTTGCCGATTGGACTTGGACCCCTCTGCAACTCAGAATCCTACTAATCCATCACGACTGGTCTATCGACATCACCGCACGCGGAGGCTAAAACAGACTTTCCTCCGTCGAGACGTCCCTCTAAGGCCCTTCTGCTAGCTTGCTAGCCCCGGCCTGCTAGCTGTCTGAATCGCCGTGTCGTCAGCCCAACCACTCACTGGACCCCTGACGATCTTCATCAGAAGACACTCCCAGGACTCAATGTTACTCAATACATGTATGTTTTGTTCGATCAAGTTCATATATATATATATCCAAAAACCTCAGTTTACATTGGCGCCATGTTCGGAAATGCCTCCAAATCATCCGGAGAAATTGCAGAGCCACATCAAATAACACAAATACTCATCATAAAATTTGATGAAAGATACATGTTTTACATAGAATTAAAGATAAACTTGTTCTTAATGCAACCGCTGTGTCAGATTTCAAAAAAGCTTTACGACAAAAGCACAATATTCAATAATCTGAGAACAGAGTTCAGCCACAAAAGTAAGCCATACAGTTATCCGCCAAATTGTGGAGTTAACAAAAGTCATAAATAGCATTATAAATCTTCACATACCTTTGCTGATCTTTGTCGGAATGCACTCCCAGGACTCCCACTTCCACAAGAAATGTTTGTTTTGTTCGATTACGTCCATATTTATGTCCAAATACCTCCTTTTAGTTTGCGCGTTTAGTTCATTATTCCAAAGAAACAATGTGTGAGCGCAAAATGCAAACAGAAGTCAAAAGAGTTCCATTACAGTTTGTAGAAACATGTCAAACGATGTTTACAATCAATCCTTAGGGTCTTTTTATAATAAATCTTCAATAATATTCCAACCGGACAATAGCGTATTCATTACAGAGGAAAAAGAAGGAACGGCGCGCCCGTGTGAATGCGCAGTAAACAACTGATTGGCCTCAGCCTAGTCCACTTGTTGAAACAGCTCTTATTCAACACCCTTCCACAATAGAAGCCTCAAACAACTTTATAAAGACTGTTGCCATCTGCTGGAAGCCTTGTGAAGTGCAATCTGGCCCCATAGACACAGCATGTTGGATAGGCAATCACTTAAATGAAACTACAAACCTCAGATTTTCCACTTCCTGGTTGGATTTGTCTCAGATTTTTGCCTACCATATGAGTTCTGTTATACTCACAGACATCATTCAAACAGTTTTAGAAACTTCAGAGTGTTTTCTATCCAATACTAATAATAATATGCATATATTAGCATCTGGGACAGAGTAGCACGCAGTTTACTCTGGGCACCTTATTCATCCAAGCTACCCAATACTGCCCCCGTCACCAAGAATTTAATCAACTATTTAGTTCCACCTCCCACATATGCGGTGACATCACCTGGTTTAAACATCTCTAGAGACAATATCTCTCTCATCATTACTCAATGCCTAGGTTTACCTCCAATGTATTCACATCCTACCATACCTTTGTCTGTACATTATGCCTTGAATCTATTCTATCGCAAACAGAAACCGGCTCCTTTTACTCTCTGTTCCGAACATACTAGACGACTAGCTCCACTCCTCCTCCCCAGGTGCTCTCATTTGTTGACTTCTGTAACCGTAAAAGCCTTGGTTTCATGCATGTTAACATCAAAAGCCTCCTCCCTAAGTTTGTTTTATTCACTGCTTTTAGCACACTCTGCCAAACAGGAAGTCCTAGCCGTGTCTGAATCCTGGCTTAGAAATCTACTGCAGAGATAGCCTGCAGAGTTCTGTCTTACTCTCCAGGTCTGTCCCAAACAATTTGAGCTTCTACATTTTAAAAATCCACCTTTCCAGGAACAAGTCTCTCACCGTTGCCGCTTGCAACCCTCTGCCCCCAGCTGTGCCCTGGACACCATACGTGAATTGCCCCCTGAAAAAAAAAACTGAAAAAATCCAACCAGGAAGTGGGATATCTGAGGTTTGTAGTTTTTCAACTCAGCCCCTATTGAAGATACAGTGGGATATTGGTCATGTTGCACTTCCTAAGGCTTCCACTAGATGTCAACAGTCTTTAGAACCTAGTTTGATGCTTCTACTGTAAAGTGGGGCTGAATGAGAGGGGAATGAGTCAGAGGTCTGGCAGAATGCTTTGAGCTCGTGATGCTCGTTCACGTGAGAGGTAGCTCTCGTTCCATTGCTTTTCTGAAGACAAAGGAATTCTCCGGTTGGAACATTATTGAAGATTTATGTTAAAAACATCCTAAAGATTGGTTCTATACATCGTTTGACATGTTTCTACAGACTGTAATGGAACTTTTTGACATTTCGTCTGCAACTAGTGAATGCGCTTCGTGAGGTTGGATTTGTTTACAAAACGCGCTAACAAAAGTTGCTATTTGGACATAAATTATGGACATTATCGAACAAATCAAACATTTATTGTGGAACTGGGATTCCTGGGAGTGCATTCTGATGAAGATCATCAAAAGTAAGTGAATATTTATAATGTTATTTCTGACTTCTGTTGACTGCACAATATGGCGGATATCTTTTTGGCTTGTTGGGTCTCTAAGCTCCGTACTCAGATTATTGCATGGTTTGCTTTTTCCGTATAGTTTTTTTGAAATCTGACACAGCGGTTGCATTAAGGAGAAGTGTATCTATAATTCCATGCATAACACTTATTTTCATCAACATTTATAATGAGTATTTCTGTGGCATTTCTGTGGCATTCTGCAAAATCACCGGATGTTTTTGGAACTACTGAACATAACGCGCAAATGTATACTGAGATTTTTTTATATAAATATGAACTTTATCGAACAAAACATACATGTATTGTGTAACATGAAGTCATGAACATGAAGATTATCAAAGGTTAGTGATTAATTCTCTCTCTATTTCTGATTTTTGTGACTCCACTCTTTGGCTGGAAAAATAGCTGTGTTTTTCTGTGACTTGGCTCAGACCGAACATAATCGTTTGTGGTGCTTTCGCTGTAAAGCCTATTTGAAATCGGACACTGTGGTGGGACTAACAACAAGATTACCTTTAAAATGGTATAAGATACTTGTATGTTTGAGGAATTTTAATTTCTGTTGTTTGAATTTGGCGCCCTGCACTTTCACTGGCTGTTGTCATATTGATCCCGTTAACGGGATCTCAGTCCTAAGAAGTTATTAACACCCCGGCCATCCTACAATCTAAGTTTGATGCCCTTAATCTCACACAAATTATGGATGAACCCACCAGGTACAACACCAAATCGGTAGATATCATCCTAACCAACCTGCCCTCCAAATGCACCTCTGCTCTTTTCAACCAAGATCTCAGCGATCACTGCCTCATTGCCAGCATCCGTAATGGGCCTGCGGTCAAACGACCACCCCTCATCACTGTCAAACGCTCCCTAAAACACTTCAGCGAGCAGGCCTTTCTAATTGACCTGGCCCGGGTATCCTGGAAGGATATTGACCTCATCCCGTCAGTAGAGGATGCCTGGTTATTCTTTAAAAGTGCCTTCCTCACAATCTTATATAAAAATGCCCCATTCAAAACAAATTGAACCAGGAACAGATATAGCCCTTGGTTCTCTCCAGACCTGACTCCCCTTGACCAGCACAAAAACATCCTGTGGCGTTCTGTATTAGCATCGAATAGCCCCCGTGATATGCAACTTTTCAGGAAAGTTAGGAACCAATATACACAGGCAGTTAGGAGAGCTAAGGCTAGCTTTTTCAAGCAATCATTTTCATCCTGTAGCACAAACTCTAAAAGGTTCTGGGATACTGTAAAGTCCATGGGGAATAAGAGCACCGCCTCCCAGCTGCCCACTGCACTGGGGCTAGGAAACACTGTCACCACTGATAAATCCACTATAATTGAGAATTTCAATAAGCATTTTGTTATGGCTGGCCATGCTTTCCACCTGGCTACCCCTACCCCGATCAATAGCCCTGCACCCCCCACAGCAACTCGCCCAAGCCTCCCCATTTCTCCTTCACCCAAATCCAGAGAGCTGATGTTCTGAAAAAGCTGCAAAATCTGGACCCCTACAAATCAGCCGGGCTAGACAATCTGGACCCGCTCTTTCTAAAAAATTATCTGACAAAATTGCTGCAACCCCTATTACTAGCCTGTTCAACCTCTCTTCGTATCGTCTGAGATTCCTAAAGATTGGAAAGCTGCCGCGGTCATCCCCTCTTCAAAGGGGGAGACACTCTAGACCCAAACTGCTACAGACCTATATCTATTCTACCCTGCCTTTCTAGGGTCTTCGAAAGCCAAGTTAACAAACAGTTCACCAACCATTTTGAATCCCACGTACCTTCTCAGCTATACAATCTGGTTTCAGAGCTGGTCATGGATGCACCTTAGCCACGCTTAAGGTCCTAAATGATATCATAACCGCCATCGATAAGAGACATTACTGTGCAGCTCTCTTCATCGACCTGGTCAGGGCTTTCGACTCTGTCAATCATCACATTCTTATCGGCAGACTCAACAGCCTTGGTTTCTCAAATGATTGCCTCGCCTGGTTCAACAACTACTTCTCTGATAGAATTCAGTGTGTCAAATCGGAGGGCCTGTTGTTCGGACCTCTGGCAGTCTCTATGGGGGTGCCACAGGGTTCAATTCTCGGGCGACTCTCTTCTCTGTATACATCAATGATGTCGCTCTTGCTGCTGGTGATTCTCTGATCCACCTCTATGCAGACGACACCATTCTGTATACATCTGGCCCTTCTTTGGACACTATGCTAACAAACCTCCAGACGAGCTTCAATGCCATACAACACTCCTTCCGAGGCCTCCAAGCGCCATATACCACCCACCACTGCGACCTGTACACTCTCGTTGGCTGACCCTCGCTTCAGAGTTGTCGCCAAACCCACCTAGAAATCATCTACAAGTCTCTGCTAGGTAAAGCCCCACCTTATATCAGCTCACTGGTCAACATAGCATCACCCACCCGTAGCGCGCACTCCAGCAGGTATATCTCACTGGTCACCCCTAAAGCCCATTCTTCCTTTGGCCGCCTTTCCTTCCAGTTCTCTGCTGCCTTGACTGGAACAAACTGCAAAATTCACTGAAGCTGGAGACTCATATCTCCCTCATTAGCTTTAAGCACCAGCTGTCAGAGCAGCTCACAGATCACTGCACCTGTACATAGCCCATCCAACTACCTCATCCCCATACTGTATTTACTTATTTATCTTTCTCATTTGCACCCCAGTATCTCTACTTGCACATTAATCTTCTGCACATCTACCATTTCAGTGTTAAATTGCTATTTTTTAATTACTTCGCCACCATGACTATTTATTGCCTTACCTCCCTTATCCTACCACATTTGCACATACTGTACACATACTTTTTCTACTGTATTATTGACTGTATGTTTGTTTATTCCATGTGTAACTCTGTGTTGTATGTGTTGAACTGCTTTGCTTTATCTTGGCCAGGTCGCAGTTGTAAATGAGAACTTGTTCTCAACGAGCCTACCTGATTAAATAAAGGTGAAATAAAAAGTTAGAAAAATAAATAAATATGTAAATACTCCCTCTTCAAATTAGGGTTGATTGGAAAAAGCTGTTCAAAAGATGACATTGTATTTATTACCTTACCCTGTCGAAGGCCATGCAGCCAAAATGCGTCAGAGTTTTAAAACTTTGTTTCCATTGAACATGCCATACAAATAAAGGCATTTTAATGAATTATTTGAAGAGTGCCTTGGCCCTTCTTTCTTTTTAATGTTGAAACCATACTTCACCCGGTACGATCAGAGATGTCGGTGGAAACCGGTAGTGATGTTCTGCCTGTAGCCACTGCTGTACCCGGAGACTATAGTCCTCCTCAAGAGTATGAGGAAAGCCCAATACACCCTGTGCTGGTTGGTCGGTTGTCTGTCCCAGAATCACCCAGAATGTACTGCATGTCCATGTAGTGAATCTGTTATTCAATGTGTTTGTATGGGCTGATAGCAGTTAGGCCAAAAACTATTTTACATCAGATAATTTCAAAAATATTTTTTTGATGCTTCAAGGTATCTTAAAATTAAAAATCAAAACAATGAAAATATAAAATGGTACACATTCGATCCATTAACGTTTTGTTGGTGGCCCTCACTCTTTGTAGCCAGTACATAACATATTCAAGTATAGAATTTAAGTAAAGTGCCACTTTAAAACCACACATTAGTTCAACAACTGAAGACAGATTTTGTGCCCCTGTTTTTAGGACAGTCCGCCTACTTACTTTTGTTAATCAGATATTTAGTCTCCTCTTTTTCTTCATCCTCTTCTTTAACTGTGACAGTCTTCCCCTCTTCCTTTAATCCCTCAATCTCCCCTTTCATTCCAAAAACGTCCTCTTCTTCCTTCACTGAAACATCCTCCTCCTCTTTCACCCTGAAAGCTTCTTCCACTCCTATCATTGTGACGGTTATCTCCTCCTCTTTCACTCCAAAAACGGCATCATCTTCTTTCACTACATCCTCCACCTCTTTCACTCCAAAAGCTACATCCTCTCCTTTCACTGTAACATATTCCTCCTCTTTTATTCCGAAAGCCACTTTTTCCTCTTCTTTCACTGTGATAGTAATTACCCCTTCCTCTCCTTTCGCTGTAATATTGTTCTCTTCTTCTTTCACGACAATGTTCAGACCCAGAGCTTCTTTCTCCATCCAGCAGACATCTTCATTAGCAGGGGAGGAGTAGCTCGTCATGTTCGCGGATGTAGCTAACGTTAGCTGGTTAGCGTTAGCGAATAGCCTAGTTCAAGGCTAGCTTAACCAGTACTAACTAACAACGTAAATATTACATGAAATGGAGTAACAAGTAAATATGCAGACAGTGAGTTCAAAATCGCTAAAGTTAATATCCCCAAAAAATTCTAAAGAGCTCAGATGTTTTGGTTTAATATACGCTTGCAAGTTACACCGCTGTGACACAGGCAAGAATACGTACTTTTGGAGTCACGGATTTTGGAATCCTTCAGAATAAGAGTCCCGTCCTGAATACTTTGTAAATGTATAATTTGGGTGAAAGTGAGGGAAAATGTGCACAATTATTTATATATTCTATAATAGTTATCATACAAAGAATAATTACAGGTATTGCTATAAGATATGTGATTTATTTGTAATTTTGACAAGCTTAAATGATCAACAATGTTTTTGTTTGGTGTGTACTCCTATCATTTATTGCATCATAAATAATTTCTGTCAGAAAAAGAGTGTCCATTCTACTCATGAGCACTTTTAGGTTTCGGTCCAAACACTTAAAAGACACACCCTCGTCCACTTACCCTAGCCTTATGAGGATTTAGAGGTTAACCCATGCCATGTGTGTCCCCAGGTGCTCTCATTTGCTGACTCCTGCAACCGTAAAAGCCTTGGGTTCATGCATGTTAACATCAGAAGCCTCCTCCCTAAGTTTGCTTTATTCACTGCTTTAGCACACTTCACCAACCCGGATGTCCTAGATGTGTCTGAATCCTGGCTTAGGAAGGCCACCAAAAATTCTGAAATTTCCATCCCCAAATACAACATTTTCCGTCAAGACAGAACTGCTAAAGGGGACGGAATTGCAATCTACTGTCGAGAACACTGCAGGCTATGTCATACTATCCAGGTCTATGGACCTTCTCTTCCTAAAATTATCTGCCCGAAATTGTTGTAACCCCTATTACTAGCCTATTCAACCTCTCTCTCGTATCGTCTGAGATCCCCAAACATTAGAAAGCTGCCGCAGTCATCCCCCTCTTCAAAGGGGGTGACACTCTAGACCCAAACTGTTATAGACCTATTTCCATCCTGCCCTACCTTTCTAAAATCTTCAAAACACAAGTTAACCATTTAGAATCCCACCATACCTTCTACACTACGCAATCTGGTTTCAGAGCTGGTCATGGGTGCACCAAGGTCCTAAACAATATCATAACCTCCATTGATGAAAGACAGTACTGTGCAGCCGTCTTCATTGACCTGGCCAAGGCTTTCGACTCTGTCAATCACCACATTCTTATCGGCAGACTCAATAGCCTTGGCTTCTCAAACGTCTGCCTCGCCTGGTTCACCAACTACTTCTCAGATAGAGTTCAGTGTGTCAAATCTGAGGGCCTGTTGTCCGGACCTCTGGCAGTCTCTATGGGGGTGCCACACGGTTCAATTCTCGGGCCGACTCTTTTTCTGTATATATCAATGATGTCGCTCTTGCTGCGGGTGATTATTTGATCTACCTCTACGCAGACGACACCATTCTGTATACACCTGGCCCTTCTTTGGACACTATGCTAACAAACCTCCAGACGAGCTTCAATGCCATACAACACTCCTTCCGAGGCCTCCAACTGCTCATAAATGCAAGTAAAACAAAGTGCATTCTCTTCAACCGATTGCTGCCCTCACCCTCCCACCTGACTAGCATCACTACTCTGGATGGTTCTGACTTAGAATTTGTGGACAACTACAAGTACCTAGGTGTCTGGTTAGACTGTAAACTCTCCTTTAAGCATCTCCGAAATTAAATCTAGAATCGGCTTCCTATTTCGCAACAAAGCCTCCTTCACCGTCGGAAAACTGACCATCCTACCGATCCTTGACTTCGGTGATGTCATTTACAAAATAGCTTCCAACACTCTACTCAACAAACTGGATGTAGTCTATCACAGTGCCATCCTTTTGTCACCAAAGCCCCATATACTATCCACCACTGCGACCATTATGCTCTCTGGCCCTGACTACATATTTGTTGTCAAACCCACTGGCTCCAGGTCATCTATAAGTCTCTGCTAGGTAGAGCTCACTGGTCACCATAGCAACACCCACGCATAGCACGTGCTCCAGCAGGTATATTTCACTGTTCATCCCCAAAGCCAACACTTACTTTGGCCCTCACTAACTTTAAGCATCAGCTGTCAGAGCAGTTTACCGATCACTGTACCTGTACACAGCCAATCTGTAAATAGTACACCCAACTACCTCATCACCATATTGTTATTTATCCTCTTGCTCATTTGCACCCCAGTATCTCTACTTGCACATCAGCATCTGCACATCTATCACACCGGTGTTAATGCTAAATTGTAATTATTTTGCCTCTATGGCCTATTTATTGCCTTACATCCCTACTCTTCTACATTTGCACACAATGTACATAGATTTTCTATTGTGTTATTGACTGTACATTTGTTTATGTGTAACTCTGTGTTGTTGTTTTTGTAGCACTGCTTTGCTTTATCTTGGCCAGGTCGCAGTTGTAAATGAGAACTTGCTCTCAACTGGCCTACCTGGTTAAATAAAGGTGAAATAAAATTAAAATAAATATTGTGATATTTGTTATGAATAAAGTGTGCTTTCTTTGGACCAAAACTCTTGACTTTTTTAAAAACAAATTGTACTACAGTGTATTGACAATTCTTCAAAGTGTCCACCAGAAGGAATTTTATAAGGTATTTTGGTATGACAATGCATCCTATGACGCAGGGCTATATTGTAACCATATAGTGTCCAGGCACCCTGGACCCTTCGACCACAGTAAAAGTCCAGCAACACTTTCTATGACCTAGCTTGTTGTTCAAACTCATCTGATTTGTATTCTAGGGACTCTAATGATTAGACTGGACCCTTGTTTTATGGACACACAATCAAAGTTTTTTCCAATACAGTGCTATATTGGTACAGTCTATTACAGTGTATTGCATTGGGGGCTATGGAGGGGGCGGAGTGAAAGACAGCAGCAGGCTGTGCAACATAGTCCCCCTCCAAAACAAATCATATTTGGTTAGTAGAGACCCTACTGAGTATTTCCCACCCCACTTTAGCAGAGACAGGTAGCAAGGTTCTCTCTACAGTGCTATATTTGTACTGTATATTGTCCAGGTGCCCATGCAACTTATTTGACCATAGTAAAAGTCCAGCAACACTTGCTATGACCTAACTTTTTGTTCTAGCTCACCTGTTTTGTATTCTGGGGGCTCTAGTGAGTGCACCTATCCAGTGTATGTGAGAAAAATATATGTATATTTTTTATTTTTGACTGGACCCTGGTTGTATGGAAACACAATCAAATGTTTTTCCTGTACAATGCAATCTGTTTGTGAAATACAATAAAAATACAGTACGACTTTTCTTAAACATTACATTTAAAAATCACAAACTTGAACAATAACACCAGTAAATAAACAATAATAATATGATCAAAATAATTATGTATTTATTAAATGTTTTATTGTATATATTTTTCTACCAGTAGGCTATTATTAAGGTCTTGACATGAATTTACTTACGTTCCAACCATTTGTTAATGTGCTCCACCTTATAACATTCTTTATCTTATATAAAGTAGTAATTCTCTGCAAAAAAGGATTGATTTCATATCATACACATAACGTTTTAGCTCGGAGAACAAGGCACCAACCGACATGGTCACTCTGTTTCTAGCTAGCTCCTAGCCAACTTTGCAGTATTTTGTTTTTTGCTCAGAACGTTTCTTGTAGTATTACCTACAGACAGAAATAACATTTGGATATTAGATCGGCGGTCACTCACCAGAATTTCAAGCAGATATTTGACTTCCCTGACTTGGATCCTTTGTTTGAACTTCACGAGGTAGCTCTATTCATCCTGGGGGCTGCACCAAAATGCTGCCCCCGGAGAAAAGGTAGAAGGAGTGGAGCCCTAGTCAGACTCAGGCAGCGTGCATACCAACCACCGTTTACGAGTATATTACTCGCTAACGTTCAGTTCCTGGACATCAAAGTAGACGAGCTCAGGGAGAGGATCTCCCTCCAGAGAGAAATCAGGGACTGTAACATACTCTGTTTTACAGAAGCATGGCACTCTCTGGAGATATTGTCCCCGTCGATTCAGCCAGCGGGGTTCTACGTCAATCGCGTGGACAGGAAGAAAGAACTATCCGGGAAAAAGAAAGGCAGGGGGGTTTGTTTCATGATTAACAACTCATGATTAACGTACAGGAACTCAAGTATTTTTGTTTTCCCAATCTGGAATACTTTACCATCAAATGCCGACCTCATTACCCCCCAAGATAATTTTCTTCGGTCATCATCACTGCCATGTAATCCATGCATAAAGATTGTTTTGATCACGCAGACTGGGAAATGTTACGGGTGTCCTCTGAGAATAGTATTGAAGTATACAATGACTCTGTGACTGGGTTAATCAGGAAGTGCATAGAGGATGTTGTTCCCACTGTGATGACTAGCACTTATCCAAACCAAAACCCATGGACAGATGGTAGCATTCGAGCAAAACTGAAAATATAAACCACCACATTTAACCATGGCAAGGTGACTGGGAACATGGACGTGTATAAACAGACCAGCTACGTCCTCCGTAAGGCAATCAGAGGCTAAACGAGGAGGTGAGAACCGGAGTGGTGGAGTGGTGCTGGGAAAATATCCTCTCCCTCAACGTCAACAAAACGAAGGAGCTAATCGTGGACTGCAGGGGACAACAGAGCGAGCACGCCCAACGCATCACTGGGGGCACATTGCCTGCCCTCCAGGACATCTACAGCACCCATTGTCACAGGAAGGCCAAGAAGATCATAAAGAACCTCAGCCACACGAGCCATGGCCTGTTCACGCTGTTAGAAGGTGGAGGCAATACAGTTGCATCAAAGCTGGGACCAAGAATGAGAAACCGCCATCTCCAGGCCATCAGACTGTCAAACAGTCACCACTAGCCTTAGTCCTAGCCGGCTACCACCCAGTACTCTACCTTAGAGACTGCTGCCCTATGTACATAGTCATTGGACACTGGTCACTTTAATATTTTTTTTACATACCATTTCACCCACTTTATATGTATATACTGTATTCTTGTCATAGATCATCCTATAACTACTGCTGTACACACCTTTTCTATTCATATACTTTTCATACTGTCATTACACACCATTATATGTATATATACATTACCCACCTATACATTATCTGTATATATTCTTATATTCCGGGCTTTGACATTGCACATTCTGATATTTTTTTATTTCTTTATATCTTTTTTCTGGATTATGGGTGTATTTTTTTATTGCTAGGTATTACTGGTAAAGTGAAAGGGGGATACCTAGTCAGTTGTACAATGGAATGCCTTCAACTGAAATGTGTCTTCGACATCTTCTGAATCAGAGAGGTGCGGAGGTTTGCCTGAATCGACATCCACGTCTTCGGCGCCCGGGGAACAGTGGGTTAGCTGCCTTGCTCAGGGGTAGAACGACAGATCTTTTTACCTTGTCAGCTCGGGGATTAAATCCAGAAACCTTTTGGTTACAGGCCCAACACTCTATTGCTATCTGAGCAGCTAACTGATCTCTGCAGCTGTACATAGTATATCAGTAAATAGCCCACCCAATTTTACCTACCTCATCCCCATACTGTTTATATTTATTTACTTTTCTGCTCTTTTGCACACCAATATCTCTACCTGTACATTACCATCTGATCATTTACCACTCCAGTGTTAATCCGCAGAATTGTAATTATTCGCCTACCTCCTCATGCCTTTTGCACACAATGTATATAGACTCTCTTTTTTTCTACTGTGTTATTGACTTGTTAATTGTTTACTCCATATGTAACTCTGTGTTGTCTGTTCACACTGCTATGCTTTATCTTGGCCAGGTCGCAGAACTTGTTCTCAACTAGCCTACCTGGTTAAATAAATGTGAAATAAAATAAAAATACATTCTGACCAAATGCTGTTCGTTCATGATATTGTTTGAATCTTGTATAGAGTAATGACATACAGTCGACTTCTGATGAAGAATGAATTCTCCCAGATCATCCTATACTAATGATAACCACTGGTTGTCGACATGAAGTAATCGTTTCCCTTTACTACTGGTCTGTAGGCTGCCTTGAAGCGTAGTAAACCTCCCATCCGGATGGCGGGGCAGTCGTACATTTCGGGGCTCGCTACCCACTAAAAACAAAGAACGTTCTCAAATTCCTTGACTAGAACGCGGGATTGGAGACGACTTTGTTAAGACAAACCAGTACAAAGAGAACCAGTTTTAACCTGTCTTCATTGAGAGAAATCCCCGATCACATTTGTAGGCGACGATGGCTAGCTAAGGGCATGCGTAGAAATGCGTCATCTCGCATGCGCCAGCTGTTAAATCGAAGGCACTCCTTCGATATTAAGTTGTTTTTGACCTACATGAAAGTGTGTGACTTTCACGAGGTTGAAGTAATTACATGTTCAACTGCTTAAAACATTGACTCGAATCTAGGTTGTACCTCTAGATTTCGAGAATTTTATTCAACCAAGGAATCATTTTTACCCTTCTGTCATTGACTTGTCAAACCACGGCTTGGTCCGTTTCGCAAGTCTCGCGACCTTTCGGTGGAGTAAACAAAGACACACTACTACCTGAACTGAACAGGCTACCGAACCCTCAATCGACCGAAATGTCTCAACTACAGTTGTTGCGTGTATTTTTAAATGAGCGTTTAATGGCGGCTGCTGTGGAGATTTTCGGGGCAGTTGAGAAAACGGTAGTGGAGTACGAGGTGGAGAATGATCGGCTACGGAGACTTCTGCGGGTCACGCCGGAGATAACACTATGCAGAAAAGGTTCGTATGTAATTTAGCTATGTAGATTCACTGATAGCTAGCTATAGTTCTACCGAATTAACTATTTAAGCTAACATGAATCAAACATTTTAATATATGTTTAACCCCTAGGCAACCCTGGTCCTGGAGCGCGGTAGTCACTTCATGATTTTGATCTAACCGACCTGGAAGACCAGGTGTTTTGAATTTAGGCAATCATTGAACTGATAAATTAGTTTAGTTTGTCAGGTGTGGTGGCTAGTTGAAACAAAATCCTGCGGCACTCCAGGAAAAAAGTTCCCTACCCTAAACAGTTACAAACATATTTTTGACCTCAAGGAGAAACCTATTGGAAAAAGCAACAATCATAGTTTGAGTTTATCTATTCTTGCTCACAGATAACTGAAGAAATGCAGACTTTATATTACTAATAATTGCAAAACACTCATTTAAAATACATAACACATAATACTGAACACTTGAAACATTAATAGGACATTTTTCATGATGGAAATTGAAGTATTAATGTGATTTTTAAAACCTCAAATTTTGGGGCCTGCGTTTTGCAGGCGGTTCGTACGGGCAGTTATACAGGACAGTTCGTGGCTGTTTCTCAGGAGCCTGGTGGTGCAATTACCTTTGAGGGAGCAGGTCATTCAGCAGGCCACCACCCTTTGCCTTCTTCTGGTGGTGTAGCTGTGGAGCCAGGAAAGTAACCTTGGACACAGGAGCTTTGCGAGATCATTTTGATCAAAGGCTTTGGACAAGTTTATCAGCAAGTTACACCCTCACCATTGTTGGTTTTCTGGAGTCTGTAGCTGTAAGCCAGGAGTGTGGCTTTCACAAGGGTGGTAGTAGTGCTCTGCTTGGTAGGTAGGCATACTGATTTGTGCACTCTGATAAAACTGTTGGCATTAGTTATTTTTAAATGATGAAGCTCCTGGATTTTTCCAAGGCATGAAGTTGGAGAGATGGGCCTCCAGTCACTCGTTGTACATGGGTTTGACACTTTAGATATTGAATATATATTGGCAATCTTCCAGGCAGCAGGAATAGTCCCCCTGCCAATAGGAGGTGTTAACTATGTGTGTGATGACAGGGGCTAGATCTCCTGCTCTTTTAGTAGCCGGGCTGGAATGCCATCAGGACCACATGCTTTATGTGGGCTGAGTCTGGTCAGAGCTTGCTTTATCTGGCCAATGCTGCACAGCTCAACCTGCCTGTAGGCATGGGCAGGGGGAAAATGCCAAGCGGTGGGGTGCTTGTCAATGCCTCAGCAAAAAACATCAGCCATGTCGCCGTCTTCAATTCCCCCAACCTGTATTCTCCCTCCTGGTGTTGTTTTTCATCCCAGTCCTTTGTTAATGAAGTCCCATCATTCCTTAGGGTTTTACTTCTATAGATCATGGATTTCAAATTTGTAGTAGTTTGTCTTTGCTTCCTTGATAAGCATTTGTGCTGTGTTTCTGTATTTTCTCAATTTCATTGTTTTCCCCCATCTGTTGAAAATATATATTTTCCTGATGGCAGCCTTTATTCGTTCAGTCATCCAGGGCTTGTCCAGTGTTTCTTATTGGCATGCATACATCATGTGCAGTTTGAATGCATGAGTGTAACGTCTCCACCTTTGCATCAATGCTCTCCACCTCATATATGGCAGACCACGCAGTACTGGCTATACATCGTGCCAAGGCCTCCTGTCTGTTCTGGGTTACCAGACATTATTTTTTTCCCGCTGCACCTCGCTTCTCCCTCCTGATGTTGTGTTTGAGGAGAACAGCAGATATTTGTGATCACTGGATCCGAGAGGAGCAAGTACAGTGGGGGTGTTGCAGCGATTCTTCATATTTGTAAGGATCAGATCTAGGATGGTGTCCCCTCTGGTCTTGTCTTTGACCACTTGTTTCATGTCTGGATGGGAGTTTGTCAGCATCTTGATGGGCAGGAGATTAAAGTCCCCACACAGGATGAGACCCATTTGGGGAGAGGACATCCTGATCACATCGACAGTGTTTATGAGATAACACTTCAGCAGAACACTGTGGATTTTTTCATTTGCCCATGGTGGATGGTAGAGTACTCCCACTTCCAGAGTTGAAACTGAGCTGCGGAGTCGTTTAGGATGGAGCTGAAGCCACACACACTCAAATACCTATTTCTCTAGGTCAGTTCTTCTCTTTTCCTGCATACTGTGATTCACATACATAGCCACACCCCATCCTCTCCCCTCTCTGGACCTGTCATTTCTGAGCAGCTGATAGTCTTGTATGAAAAGAGATTAATCTAGGATATTTTCGTGGGCCCAAGTTTCAGTGACACATCCAATGTCTGCATTTACTGATTGAAGAAGCAGTTCAAATTCATCCACTCTGTTTATCAATGATCTTGAAAATCGGAACATTTGGAGTCTCTGGGGCTTTTTTGGACATATTTGCGACTTTGCATAATACATTTAGAACTCCGCATTCAAGTGAGTGATTGTATTGATGTATTTTATATTTGTTACCTTCTATTGTCAGTATTTTCCTCAATCTGCACTTACCAGCTGTATTCCCTCCCACCCGGCTTCTTGTGCACATTATCCCGAGCACTGAAGTTTATCTTGGATATGCGGTGCCAGTGGAGATGCATGTTTTTTGTAATATTGTAAAAAATGTGATGAGTATTCCACAATGTTTGTACAATCCATCGTTGTCAAAGCCATGCTTACTCCCATTAAAAGACCAAGGAAAAGTATGCAGTGCGACAAAAAAAGCATTTCAAACATTGTAACATGCTGTCTGGAAGCGCCAACCTGCTTTGTGCGCCTGCTACATTAGCAAAATATCAACTTATTTCTTACATGTACTAATTACTATTATCTGAAAGAAAAGTTGACGATGAGACTAATTTTAGCATATTCTGTAAAACAAAAAGATCAATGTTTTCTTTATGGCCAACTAATCAACCTATTCCGCCCCAGCCATTACCATAAGCCCGTCCTCCTCAATTAGGGTGCCACCAACCTCCTGTTTTCTGAATGTAAATCCGAGACTGTGGATTTAGTATACCTTTCGATTGGTGTGTATTCAGTTGTGGATCTCCAGCATTCCTTTTGTATGATGCTGTATGTTACAATTTACAAGGGAAGGGTTAGCTAACATGCTAAGTAGTTGCTAAAATGCTAAGGCAGCTGCAATCCACATTAGTACTAAAAAGCTGATTTACCATTATTTGATTATAGTATCATCTAGTTTTCACAATGTTGAAATAAATATTTGTGGTAAACAATTGCCATTTAAAGTTATACTTCATTTTATTGACAAAAAGTGATTCATCTATTGATCCAGAGACATTGAGTTTTCTTTATTTAGCAACGCTGTAAGTGAAACAATGGAAGTGGTAGCTGCTATGGTAGCTCTTAAACTTTAGGCTGCATTTAGCTCAAACCCTTCTCTGTACAATGCTTTCACAAAGTATTCACATCACCTTACTTTTTCAAAATTGTTGTGTTACAGCCTGAATTTAAAGTTGATTAAATTGAGATTTTGTGTTACTGGCCTACACACAATACCCCATAATATCAAAGTGAAATTATGGCATTGAAAAACCTCCCTGGTCTTTGTGGTTGAATCTGTGTTTGAAATTCACGGCTCGACTGATGAACCTTACAATTATCTGTATGTGTGAGATACAGAGATGAGGTAGTCATTTAAAAAATCATGTTTATAACACGATTATTACACACTATGAGTCCATGCAACTTATTATGTGACTTGTTAAGCACATTTTTACTCCTGAACTTATTTAGGCTTACCATAACAAAGGGGTGAATACTTATTGACTCAAGACTATTCAGCTAAAAACATAATTCCACATTGACAATATGGAGTATTGTGTGTAGGCCAGTGACAATTGCAATTTCATACATTTTTGATTCCGGCTGTAACACAACAAAATGTGGATAAAGTCAAGGGGTGTGAATACTTTCTGAAGAAACTGTGTGTGTGTATATATAAGTTTGGACACCTACACATTCCAGGGTTTTTATTTTATTTGAACTATTTTCTATATTGTAGGATAATACTGAAGAGCCACCGTGCTTCTACACCTGCATTGCTTGCTGTTTGGGGTTTTAAGCTGGGTTTCTGTACAGCACTTTGATATATCAGCAGATGTAAGAAGGGCTATATAAATAAATACATTTGACATCAAAACTCTTAAATAACACACATGGAATCATGTAGTAACCAAAAAAGTGTTAAACAAATCCAAATGTATTTGAGATTCTTCAAAGTAGCCACCCTTTGCCTTGATGACAGCTGTGCACACTCTTGGCATTTTCTCAACCAGTTTCATGAGGAATGCTTTTCCAACAGTCTTTATTTATTTTATTTATTTCACCTTTATTTAACCAGGTAGGCTAGTTGAGAACAAGTTCTCATTTGCAACTGCGACCTGGCCAAGATAAAGCATAGCAGTGTGAACAGACAACACAGAGTTACACATTGAGAAACAATAAACAAGTCAATAACACAGTAGAAAAAAAGGGTCTATATACATTGTGTGCAAAAGGCATGAGGAGGTAGGCAAATAATTACAATTTTGCAGATTAACACTGGAGTGATAAATGATCAGATGGTCATGTACAGGTAGAGATATTGATGTGCAAAAGAGCAGAAAAGTAAATAAATAAAAACAGTATGGAGATGAGGTAGGTATAATTGGGTGGGCTATATACCGATAAGACTATGTACAGCTGCAGCGATCGGTTAGCTGCTCAGATAGCAGATGTTTGAAGTTGGTGAGGGAGATAAAAGTCTCCAACTTCAGCGATTTCTGCAATTCGTTCCAGTCACAGGCAGCAGAAAACTGGAACGAAAGGCGGCCAAATGAGGTGTTGGCTTTAGGGATGATCAGTGAGATACACTTGCTGGAGCGCGTGCTACGGGTGGGTGTTGCCATCGTGACCAGGGAACTGAGATAAGGCAGAGCTTTACCTAGCATGGACTTGTAGATGACCTGGAACCAGTGGGTCTGGCGACGAATATGGAGCGAGGGCCAGCCGACTAGAGCATACAAGTCGCAGTGGTGGGTGGTATAAGGTGCAGTCTTGAAGGAGTTCCCACATATGCTGAGCACTTGTTGGCAGCTTTTCCTTCACTCTGTGATCCAATTCATCCCAAACCATCTCAATTGGGTTGAGGTCAGGTGATTGTGGAGGCCAGGTCATCTGATGCACCACTCCATCACTCTCCTTCTTGGTCAAATAGTCATTCCACAGCCTGGAGGTGTGTGTGGTATTTGTCCTTTTGAAAAACAAATGATAGTCCCACTAAGTGCAAACCAGATGGAATGGCGTATCGCCGTGGTAGCCATGCTGGTTAAGTGTGCCTTGAATTCTAAATAAATCAGACGGTGTCACCAGCAAAGCACCATCACACCTCCTCCATGCTCCATGGTGGGAACCACACATGCGGAGATCATCCATTCACCTACTCTGCATCTCACAAAGATATGGCGGTTGGAACCAAAAAATCTCAAATTTGGACTCAGATCAAAGGACTGTCGATTCTCTTTGCTTAGTTCAGCTGTTCTTGCCATAATATAAACAGGGTCTTTTACCAAATAGGTCAATCTTCTGTATACCAGCCCTGCCTGGTCACAACACAACTGATTGGCTCAAACGCATTAAGAAGGAAAGAAATCCCACTATTTAACTTTTAACAAGGCACACCTGTTAATTGAAATGCATTCCAGGTGACTACCTCATGAAGCTGGTTGAGAGAATGCCAAGCGAGTGCAAAGCTGTCATCAAGGCAAAGGGTGATTTATTTTTATTTATTAGTATTATTGTTTGGTTACTACATGATTCCATATGTGTTTTTTCATAGTTTTGATGTCTTCACTATTATTCTACAATGTAGACAATTGTAAAAATAAACAAAGACCCTTGAGTAGGTGTGTCCAATGTTGACTTGTACTGTAAATATACACACATACAGTACTGTTCAAATGTTTGGGGTCACTTAGAAATGTCCATGTTTTTGAAAGGAAAGCACTTTTTTTGGTCCATTTTAAAATAACATCAAATTGATCAGAAATACAGTGTAGACATTGTTAATGTTGTAAATGACTATTGTAGCTGGCAACAGCTGATTCTTAAAGGAATATCTACATTGGCGTACAGAGGCCCATTATCAGCAACCATCAAGTTGATTGACAAAGTCATGATAAATTGGAAGAATTTAATAAACCACCTTTGGACTGTGAAATATTCCTCTGGGTCAAAATGACTGATTTATAATACCTAGTTTACATCACCAAATGGTGCCCAGTAAATAATTCAATCAAATTGTTACCACTCCCCCTCCAATTCAAACCAAAACATGGATGTCAATGTTTGCTCGCACATGCTTCGGTCTACTTCCTGACTGCAGCAACATGATACCTGTATTGCGAGGCTGATTAGCTAGGACAGACAGGTGTGAAACAGACAAGTGTGTGTGCAAAGCGTTAACAACATACGATCCATGTACGGGGATTGTAGCATCGAATTTATGGATTTAATTATTTCCTGTGCACCACTCTGTGATGCAGAAGACCCATTCCTTATCAGAACCGTCCACCGATGACAGATATACCCTCCTAAAAGCATTGCCAAACAGGCACAGACACAGGTTGTTAAATAAGTCGCACGTTTGGCTTGTGTTATAGCCTACTGCTCGATACAATCTCGGTCTAGAAGCTGAACCTAGCTATCTGCACCCGGGCACATCTCAAGCCTGTATAGATCATAGAAGTCTATAATTCACCTTTTATGATTCAAGTGTTCTATATTAATTTGGTGGTATATAGATAACCTCTGCTCCTCCTCTCCCTCCCTCCAGACTCCCTGCAGCTCTCTCTCGCTGTCTCTGAAGAGGAGGTTCCGAATGAGCAGCAGCACTGTGAGAAGGAGTGGATCCACAGTCTGGGGCAGGAGGATCTAGAGCCCACACAGATTAAAGAGAAGCATGAGGAACTCAGGACCAGTCAGGAGGAAGAGCAGCTTCAAGGGCTAGAGCCTGATATCATAGAGTTCAAATTCACTCCTTCCTGTGTGAAAAGTGAACGTGATCAGGAAGACCCACTTTGGTCCTTGACTCTGTCCCAAACAGTGGAGAACAGAGAGTGTGACTCTAAACTAGTGGATCCTAAACCTTTTGGCACTGTGACCCACCTAAAGGGTTATGAAATGCTCTGTGACCCTCCAGATAATCAAAACATTGTCTACAGCCACAGCTCAGCCTTAAGCAGCAACCCAGTAGGACTTGACAGAAGCCAACCATTGGATCCAAACCCACCAATGGAGGAACACTGTTCCAAACCCAGCACCACATCTATAAAAACTCATCGCTGCTGTGACTGTGGCAAAATGTTTCCTCTCACAGCTGACCTGCAGAGGCATGTGACTCTCGCCAAGAAGAGACTCAGCGAATGTCACTTCTGCAAAAAACAGTACATTTCCACCTGTAAACTGAAGGCCCATGTCCGACTCTGTCACAGTGGGAAACCCTGCACCTGCCCCTTTTGTGGCAAGACCTTCAAACAAAAAGGAAATCTGTCCATGCACATGAGGATTCACACAGGAGAGAAACCATTTAGCTGTGGTTACTGTGGGAAAAGCTTCAATCACAAGGGAGACCTAAGAAGACATATACTGACTCACACAGGAGAGAAACCATTTAGCTGTAATTTTTGCTGTAAGTGCTTCAATCAGAAGGGGGACCTAAGGAGGCATACACTGACTCACACAGGAGAGAAACCATTTAGCTGTGGTGAATGCGGTAAAGGCTTCATACGCAAGGAGCACTTAACTGCACATATACGGATTCACACAGTAGAGTAATCATCACACAGCAAAGTAATCATTTATCTGTGGTGACTGTGAAAAGCGTAAATCAGAAGGGGAAGCTGAATATGTGTATATATATGGACTCACACAGGGAGATATAATTTAGCTGTGATGACTGCGGGGAAAGTTTCACTCAGAAGACTAATCTAACTGACCATATATGGACTCAGACAGGAGAGAAACTATTTATCTGTGGGAAAAGCTTCAATAAGAAGGGGGACCTAATTGAGAATAAACTAATTCACACAGGAGAGAAATCACATGGATTCTCAGTCTGTAGTAAAAGATTCAAGACTAATCTTCCGACACATAAAACAACATCTACAAAGAAAGAAAACAGGATGAAAACACAAAGAATAAAGAAAATCAGGACAAATATATCTTCTGTCAGCAGATGGGTATAAAAAGGCAGGTTGTGGATAACTTTTAGAAAAGAAACAATCATTCATGCACTGGGTTTCAGAGAAATATATACATGATGGATTTACTTTGAAAAATGCTCTTTGTAAATAAAGTTTGATTTAAATAATGAGGATATTAACAAACAGTAGTGCATGTATCATGGTAATCTCGCAGATCTGCTGTTCAAAGTCGGTTGATGTTTTCACGTCATTAGAAATAAGAATATCTGGTTTGTTTTGGAATGTCTCTCAGGGTGATGAGAAAATGGTCTGACCAATGTTATTGATTTATAAAAATGTATACTTTTCTGAAAATATCTCCTTCAATCCAAGAGAGTTTCTCATGCAGTTTTGACATAATACAGCTCAATCATGATATTGTTTGAAATGTAATGATACAGTCGACTCCTCACGAATGCAGTTTGTATAAGTGCAAACTCTGTTTTAAGTGTACTACAGTGTTTTTCCTGTCCCAATTCAACAACATCGACAACTCACCAGCCGGTTTATTAGGTACACCCATCTAGTACCGGTTCGGACCCCCCTTTGCCTCCAGAACAGCCTGAGCTGCATCATTCTACAAGGTGTCTGAAACATTCCACAGGGATGTTGGTCTGTGCTGATGCGATGGTATCACCCAGTTGCTGCAGATTGGACAGCGGTACATTCTTGCTGCTAACAGCCCGTTTCATCTCATCCCAAAGATGCTCTATTGTGTTGAGGTCTGGGGACTGAGTAGGCCACTGAAGTAAACTGAACTTGCTGTCATGTTCCAGGCAATGTTTTTCCACTCAATTGTCTAGTGTTGGTGATCGTGTGCCCACTGGAGCCGCTTCTTGTTTTTATCTGATAGGAGTGGAACTCGGTGTGGTCGTCTGCTGCAATAGCCCATCCGTGACAAGGATCGACGAGTTGTGTATTCCGAGATGCTGTTCTGCACACCATTGTTGTACTGCGCCATTACTTGTCTGTTTACGGCTCACCTGTTCAATTGCACGATTCTTGCTATTCTTCTTCAACCTCTCTCATCAACAAGCTGTTTTCGCCCAAAGGACTGCCACTGACTGGATGTTTTTTGTTTGTCACACCATACTCGGTATACCCTAGTAGAGGTCGACCGAATATGATTTTTCAACGCCGATACCGATAACAATTTATTGGAGGACCAAAAAAAGGCGATACCGATTAATTGGAAAATTTTATTTATTTAAAAAAAAATATTATTTTATTTATTTGTAATGATGACAATTACAACAATACTGAATGAACACTTATTTTAACTTAATATAATACATCAATAAAATCAATTTAGCCTCAAATAATGAAACATGTTCAATTTGGTTTAAATAATGCAAAAACACAGTGTTGGAGAAGAAAGTAAAAGTACAATATGTGCTATGTAAGAAAGCTAACGTTAAAGTTCCTTGCTCAGAACATGAGAACATATGAAAGCTGATGGTTCCTTTTAACCTGAGTCTTCAATATTCCCAGGTAAGAAGTTTTAGGTTGTAGTTATTATAGGAATTATAGGACTATTTCTCTCTATACGATTTGTATTTCATATACCTTTTACTATTGGCTGTTCTTATAGGCACTTTAGTATTGCCAGTGTAACAGTGTAGCTTCCATCCCTCTCCTCGCTCCTACCTGGGCTCGAACCAGGAACACATTGACAACAGCCACCCTTGAAGCAGCGTTACCCATGCAGAGCAAGGGGAACAATCACTCCCAAGTCTCAGAGCGAGTGACGTTTGAAATGCTATTAGTGCGCACCCGCTAACTAGCTAGCCATTTCACATCGGTTATACCAGCCTAATCTCGGGAGTTGATAGGCTTGAAGGCATAAACCGCTCAATGCTTGAAGAATTGCGAAGAGCTGCTGGCAAATGCACCAAAGTGCTGTTTGAATGAATGCTTACGAGCCTGCTGCTGCCTACCATCGCTCAGTCAGACTGCTCTATCAAATCATAGACTTAATTATAACATAACACACAGAAATATGAGCCTTAGATCATTAATATGGTCGATTCCGGACACTATCATCTCGAAAACAAAACATTTATTCTTTCAGTGAAATACGGAACCGTTCCTTATTTTATCTAACGGGTGGCATGCATAAGTCTAAATATTCCTGTTACATTGTACAACCTTCAATGTCATGTCATAATTATGTAAAATTCTGGCAAATTGGTTCGCAACGAGCCAGGCGGCCCAAACTGTTGCATATACCCTGACTGCGTGCAATGAACGCAAGAGAAGTGACACAATTTCACCTGGTTAATATTGCCTGCTAACCTGGATATCTTTTAGCTAAATATGCAGGTTTAAAAATATAAACTTCTGTGTATTGATTTTAAGAAAGGCATTGATGTTTATGGTTACAGTGCAACGATTGTGCTTTTTTCGCAAATGCCCTTTGTTAAATAGTCTTCACACAGTTCGCAATGAGCCAGGCGTCCCAAACTGTTGCATATACCCTGACTCTGTTGCAAGAGAAGTGACACAATTTCCCTAGTTGAAAGAAATCCATGTTAGCAGGCAATATTAACTAAATATGCAGGTTTAAAAATATATACTTGTGTATTGATTTTAAGAAAGGCATTGATGTTTATGGTTAGGTACATGTTGGAGCAACGACAGTCCTTTTTCGCAAATGCGCACAGCATCGATTATATGCAAAGCAGTACATGCTAGATACACTATTAATATCATCAACCATGTGTAGTTAACTAGTGACTATGATTGATGGATTTTTTTATTAGATAAGTTTAATGCCAGCTAGCAACTTACCTTGGCTTCTTACTGCATTCGCGTAACAGGCAGGCTCCTCGTGGAGTGCAATGTAAGGCAGGTGGTGAGAGTGTTGGACTAGTTAACCGTAAGGTTGCAAGATCGAATCCCCTAGCTGACAAGGTAAAAATCTGTCGTTCTGCCCCCGAACAAGGCAGTTAACCCACCGTTCCTCGGCCGTCATTGAGAATAAGAATGTGTTCTTAACTGACTTGCCTGGTTAAATAAAGGTAAAAAAAAAAAATTAACTGACTTGCCTTGTTAATTAAATAAGGGTGTAAAACAAATCTGGCCAAATCGGTGTCCAAAAATACAGATTTCCGATTGTTATGAAAACTTGAAATCGGCCATCCCGATTAATCGATCAACCTCTATACCCTAGACACTGTTGTGCGTGAAAAGCCCAGGAGGCTCTGAGATACTGGCTCCAGCACACCTGGCACTCGTTTTGCCCATTCTAATGTTCAATAGAACAGGAACTGAATGCCTTGATGCCTGTCTGCCTGCTTTATATAACAAAGCACGGCCACCTGACTCGTCTGTAGGAGCGATCAATTCTTGTGAACAGGGTGGTGTACCTAATAAACTGCCTTATGAGTGTATATAATATCCTGAGTGTCATGCTGCTGCAACAAGCATTTTGCATGACAACTTTATAGCTGTTTTGCATTAGTTTGCTGTGTACTTTGCATGATTTACTTTTTACGTTTAATAAGGTTGGATTGAATTTTACTCCCGTTGAAGGAGATTGATATCCCCCATGTGTGCTTTCAAAATCTTTATTAGCACTTCACTTTTGTGCAATATTTTTGCATGCTGCTTATTTTTGTTTGTGTTCTCGCACACAGCTCTATGAACTCTGACCTCAACACCAACACCTAGGCCAAGTTCCTCTGCCTAGGCGTTGCTGGCGCATGCCAGCTCTTACTTAAAATACCTTTCCAGGAGTTGTATCAGCTAACCACATCACATGCTATAGCAGTCTGGTGCCTAACAGCACAGTTGATGAAATGGCACGCTACTATTGGTTGATGCATGCAACGTTTGAGCAGGGGAATGTGACCATAGGCTTCCTATTGAACAACTAACTCCGATAGACTATACTTTTTGAGTAAACCAGCACTGTGGGGCCTTTCTGCATCAACAAATGTGGTTGAGGTGGGGGTTGTCCACCCTAGTTGTGACCGGATATATGTGGATGTGGAAACGAATGAAGCAGAATGGGAAGTGTGATGATGATGATGGTGAGAAGGCTTCATAATGGCGCTAAGTACAGACCTTTGTTTCCTGAGTACAAACCATTGTTCAATCCTTTGTCTTCTGAGTTCCCACCTTTGGGTACAAACCAACTACACTTAGCCATAAATCTTCTTACTCTCTTGAGAAACTTGAGAATATCAAAATGTAGTCGGTTGGCAGTAGTGAGTGCTCTGAAGTTGAGCCAGACCAGGATAAAGTACCTGTGGCGACAGGTGTGGTAGAGACTTTCAGTGTTTGCCCTGAGAATCATACCAGAGATGATTTTTGGACCATTAGGAGTGAGATTATTTAGCGAAAAAGTGGATTCCTGCTTTTGGCCAACCCATACGTTGTTTCAAGCTGGGCAAAGGACAAACTGGGAACGTTTACATCTGTGAAAGTTTCAAGAAGTGGAATTGTTTAGATTTTTTGTGTGTATCCTCAACCCAGTGGCAGTGGGCATCTTGGGGCTCAACCTGTGTCTTGTAGATCTCTGGAGCAGGGCACCACTCAAAGGAGTGACCAGTGGGGTTGAGTGTAGAGGTGAATCAAATAAAAAATAATATTCCTGGTGTTTGTGATGCCTGCCATTTTGACGAGAGTGTGGACCTGGTAGCAAGGGCAAGACTGAAAATACCCTGTCTGTCTTGTTGAGCTTTGACACAGAGTTTCTACCTCAACCTTACCTTTTAAGTTATAGTTGCTCATCTGTGAGGGCCTATGTTCCGAACTCGCTAGGGTGCTTTAGGTGCCAATGATTCCGACATGTTGCAGCATTGTCTAGAAGGGAGATCCCACAATCTGATAAATGTGCAGGGGGGCATAGTCCGAGGGAGTGTAAAGTTGGGATCGAGAGCCAACAGTAGGGGTACCCAGGCAGCTTGGGATCCGAAGTGCCCTGTGTGAGAGAGAGAGAGAGAGAGAAGGGGTTGAGATTGCCAGAGTTCGAGTGAGGCAGAAAGTTTCTTATGTTGAGGTGTAACAGTATAACTTTAGTCCGTCCCCTTGCCGGACTCGAACCAGGGACCCTCTGTACACAGACAACAGTCACCCACGAAGCATCGTTACCCATCGCTCCACAAAAGCCGCGGCCCTTGCAGCGCAAGGGGAATCACTACTTCAAGGTCTCAGAGCAAGTGACGCCACCGATTGAAACGCTATTAGCGCGCACCACCGCTAACTAGCGAGCCATTTCACATCGGGTACAGAGGCAGGGAAGAGTGTAGAGGATAGCCCAAGGGTGAGTGATTTGACTGGGATCCCCGCAGTGAATAGACCTGAAGAGAGAGATCCAGAGAGGATAAGCGTTAGGATTTCTTGTTTTATTGCTATGGTTATTGTACTGCACTGATGGAGCATGAATCGCCCAAAAATAGATGTGGTAGTGGCAGCAAAATGTTGTGGTGTAAGAGATTTTAGTGCAGAAGATTTACAAGGGTTTTTAAGAGAAGGGATTCCATCCTCCCAGGCTGGTAGGGTAAAGTAGTAGGATAGGGATGGTGAGTTTTATGGGGATGGTGTATATGTGTAGGGTTAGATGGTGGTGCGATTGTCACAAAAAAGGGAAAATAAATCAATGTGCAATTCACACTCCAACCTGTGAAAGGCAGCAATACACAACACAGCGTCTAGTCCGCCAGAAACTCACATGAAGAAGCCGAAGAAGAAATGAAGCAACTTAACAGGAGAGGGAGAGGCAAAGCGAGAGGATCCACTCCCATCAAAATCTGTCTGCCTGCTTCCCGCCTTTTGGGACAACGACTTCCATTGTTAGGGCGGAGAAAAGACCATCTCGTCATAATATATATACTATCTCTGATATAACCAACAATGGTGGATAAATTAAGATGGTTCACTCAGGCTGTTTACCATTGGAAAAAAAATGTCAGTTCCGGTCTGCTTGAACCCCTTATACTCGAGGGAATTGGCCTACTGTATATGGATAGGCCTAAATGTTTCTTACAGAAGAAATATAGAAAGCCTATGGATAACTATGATACCAATTTAAAGGGAACAGTTTGAAGGTTATGGGGAAATTGTTAGACTAAATGTGAGGACACAACAGTTAATCTGACACAACTGGGGGGGCAGTGCAGGTCTGGAAGAGGGGAGCCAACAAGATGCGGTGGTGGATCTGGTGGCGGCTGCCCCCACCACCCAGGAACAGGCAGTAGGAGCACCTCAACGGTGAGGGCTTGTAAGACCCCCAGGGGAAGAGCAGGAGTCATTGACCCAGAGGACACCAGGACTGGAGACTGCAGGGCCACAGCGGCAGAGCACTACGAGGGTCTCAGGACTGGAGACTGCAAGGTTGCAGCAGCAGAGCTCGATGAGGACCCTGGGACTGGATACTTAGGCTGCTGGAGTCACAAAGCAGCAACATGCGGTGGCCACCGGACAGGTTGGACCCAGGCAGAGGGAACAGGTGAGGACCCACGGATCAGGTCTTATCTCAGCTCACTGTTCACCATAGCAACACCCACCCGTAGCTCGCGCTCCAGCAGGTATATTTCACTGGTCGTCCCCAAAGCCAACACTTCCTTTGGCCGTCTTTCCTTCCAGTTCTCTGCTGCCAATGACTGGAACGAATTGCAAAAATCACTGAAGCTGGAGACTTATATCTCCCTTTCTAACTTTAAGCATCAACTGTCAGAGCAGCTTACCAATCACTGTACCTGTACACAGCCAATCTGTAAATAGCCCACCCAACTACCTCATCTTCATATTGTTATTCATCTTTTTGCTCTTTTGCACCCCAGTATCTCTACTTGTACATCATCATCTGCACATCTATCACTCCAGTGTTAATGCTAAATTGTAATTGTTTTGCCTCTATGGCCTATTTATTGTCTTACCTCCCCAATCTTCTACATTTGCACACACTGTATATATATTTTTCTATTGTGCTACTGACTGTACGTTTGTTTATCCCATGTGTAACTCTATGTTGTTGTTTGTGTCGCACTGCTATGTTTTATCTTGGCCAGGTAACAGTTGTAAATGAGAACTTGTTCTCAACTGGCCTACCTTGTTTAATAAAGGTGAAATAAAAAAATAAAAAAAAATAAAAAAAGGTTGGCCCGCAGCAGCAGAGCTTGATGATGGTCTCAGCACGGCAGATGGAGGAGGTTCAGCCACAGGTCTCGACGAAGCTCTCAGGACTTGAGACCACAGGTCTGCAGCAGCAGAGCTCGATGAGGGTCTCCGGACTGCAGATGGCAAAGGAGAGGCCCCAGGTACAGGAGTTGGGGTTGGCTGGATCTCCACAGCAGCGACAGGAGTAGATCTCAGGACAATAGACAGGACAATTACTTAAAAGAATGTAACATTAACCTAATAAAAACAGTGCTGTGAATGAGATTTGTGCAGTAGCCCTAGTACCCTACATTATCACAGCATGTTGGCTATATGCCTGGCCTGACAATATTGTTTTTCTCAGACCTTATTATATTTCAAAACTGGAGCTTTTTTTAACCAAATAGATCAGTTGGTGTAGCAATTGGGAGGCACAGCTGAGCATAATTTTAAATCATTTGCGTTTTTATTTTACTGTACTGACGGTACCTGCAGCGGATGGTCAAAGTTCTTCCAAGACAACTGGGAACGGGGAAAAGGGAGGTAGAATCATGACGTCAGTGATCCTCAAATCGGAAAATGGGAGCTCCAGAAAGATGCCCGAGTTTTCTACTTGGAATTCAGTTGGATGACCGTTCAAAAATATTTTTGTCAGTCGGATCTAGTTTTGTTCCGAGTTCCCAATTGTCTTGAATACACTGAAGTCGGAGAGAGGGAGCTGGGGGAGGGAGAGAGCAGCAGAGGGTCCGCCTCTCACCTTCCTTTCCTCCAGTGAGACTGACGAGAGAGGGGATCACCGCATCTGCCTCATGCCGAGTCATGCACAAATTCATGTTCCTATGACCAAAGAAAGTGAAATATTCCTCGATATTAAAATACACATTGCTAATAATAAAAACGCAGGGCTATTGATACACTTGGCTACTAATTAATTTCAGCTGCAGCACAAGTGGTATTATGGAGAAGCGTGTTTTCTGTTTTGTAATAGTGTTGAATAAAAACAGTGTTGACAGTGCTGAATAAAAACTTAAACATGAACTCACTCATAAAAATACCAGCTCCTTGCGGTATTATTTGACAGTCTCTCTGGTCATGGTTTATAAAAGTTATGGAATCTAATGTAAGCTAATATCACACTACACTGGAAGCTGTAGGCACGTGGATTTGAGCTATCCGATTGGCCAGTAAGGAGACACTCGATTTAGCCACATATATCCTGGTCTGCCAGGTAGTTATAGTTCGGTTTTTCAGACAAATGAAAAGGTTCAAAATGGAAACACTTTGTCATAGGCCAGTGGTACTCATTGCGGCTCGCCAGCCCTTCATTTGCGGCTCTCGGTAATTTTCCTAGTTTCCATCCACAATACATAAATTATACAATTTAAATTCAATGTGTGTAATGCAGGCCTGAATCACTTCATTGGCTATGTCTATTGTTCCCTGGACCGCAGATAGATGGCCGTATAGCGCAGCTGTTAAACAGAAAATTTGCCGAAATAGAACGCAACTGCTCAGTTACATTGATCAACACATCAGTTTGCTACTAGCTAATTTTGCAGTCTGGTAGACATGGGTCGATTTATTGTAAAAAAGAAACGTAAATCTATTGACAATTAAAATTAGGGGGAAGGGCTGAAGAACAGCGTGTCCGCTATGAACGAGCAACCATCGGAGAACCAGGAAAATCAGGAAGATGGCGGCAGGGAAATGAGGCTAGCTGACGTGACTCCGGTGGCTAAGAGAAGAATAAGGTCGATTCAAGAAGAATGCAGAAAGTTCCAAGAGAAATGGACAGACAAGTATATTTTTGTACTGCATAATGGGACTAGCTCGCCTTGTCTTATTTGCCAGAAGGCAGTCAATGCCTTCGTGTGAAACGTGTAATTCAAAGGCTCAAACGGTTTAGAATCATCTCACAGACAGTGCCAATCAACCTCTCATCTAAAATGGCCAAAATACTTTGAATCTGTGCCGCTCTGTGTAACCTGGCGATATCACCCATGAAGATGCTGAATGAACTAACCAGTCAAATACCATTCACAGGGTCGATTTCCAAATATTAATTTATTCTATAACAACTCAACTTAATTATTTGTTTTACATACTGATTCATAGTAATAAAGTACTGTGACTGTTGATGCATTAAGTCAGGCTTTTTAATCGAAAAACAATGTGTTAATAGTAACTGCAAGCAGAAGAGACATCTGACTGCATACTTCTACAGAGCTGCATATACAGTGCCTTGCGAAAGTATTCGGCCCCCTTGAACTTTGCGACCTTTTGCCACATTTCAGGCTTCAAACATAAAGATATAAAACTGTATTTTTTGTGAAGAATCAACAACAAGTGGGACACAATCATGAAGTGGAACAACATTTATTGGATATTTCAACCTTTTTTAACAAATAAAAAACTGAAAAATTGGACATGCAAAATTATTCAGCCCCCTTAAGTTAATACATTGTAGCGCCACCTTTTGCTGCGATTACAGCTGTAAGTCGCTTGGGGTATGTCTCTATCAGTTTTGCACATCGAGAGACTTTTTTCCCATTCCTCCTTGCAAAACAGCTCGAGCTCAGTGAGGTTGGATGGAGAGCATTTGTGAACAGCAGTTTTCAGTTCTTTCCACAGATTCTCGATTGGATTCAGGTCTGGACTTTGACTTGGCCATTCTAACACCTGGATATGTTTATTTTTGAACCATTCCATTGTAGATTTTGCTTTATGTTTTGGATCATTGTCTTGTTGGAAGACAAATCTCCGTCCCAGTCTCAGGTCTTTTGCAGACTCCATCAGGTTTTCTTCCAGAATGGTCCTGTATTTGACTCCATCCATCTTCCCATCAATTTTAACCATCTTCCCTGTCCCTGCTGAAGAAAAGCAGGCCCAAACCATGATGCTGCCACCACCATGTTTGACAGTGGGTATGGGGTGTTCAGGGTGATGAGCTGTGTTGCTTTTACGCCAAACATAACGTTTTGCATTGTTGCCAAAAAGTTCAATTTTGGTTTCATCTGACCAGAGCACCTTCTTCCACATGTTTGGTGTGTCTCCCAGGTGGCTTGTGGCAAACTTTAAACGACACTTTTTATGGACATCTTTAAGAAATGGCTTTCTTCTTGCCACTCTTCCATAAAGGCCAGATTTGTGCAATATATGACTGATTGTTGTCCTATGGACAGAGTCCCCCACCTCAGCTGTAGATCTCTGCAGTTCATCCAGAGTGATCATGGGCCTCTTGGCTGCATCTCTGATCAGTCTTCTCCTTGTATGAGCTGAAAGTTTAGAGGGACGGCCAGGTCTTGGTAGGTTTGCAGTGGTCTGATACTCCTTCCATTTCAATATTATCACTTGCACAGTGCTCCTTGGGATGTTTAAAGCTTGGGAAATATTTTTGTATCCAAATCTGGCTTTAAACTTCTTCACAACAGTATCTCGGACCTGCCTTGTGTGTTCCTTGTTCTTCATGATGCTCTCTGCGCTTTTAACGGACCTCTGAGACTATCACAGTGCAGGTGCATTTATACGGAGACTTGATTACACACAGGTGGATTGTATTTATCATCATTAGTCATTTAGGTCAACATTGGATCATTCAGAGATCCTCACTGAACTTCTGGAGAGAGTTTGCTGCACTGAAAGTAAAGGAGCTGAATAATTTTGCACGCCCAATTTTTCAGTTTTTATTTGTCAAAACAGTTTGAAATATCCAATAAATGTCGTTCGCAGTGTAGCCTAGTGGTTAGAGCATTGGACTAGTAACCGAAAGGTTGCAAGTTCAAATCCCTGAGCTGACAAGGTACAAAATCTGTCGTTCTGCCCCTGAACAGGCAGTTAACCCACTGTTCCTAGGCTGTCATTGAAAATAAGAATTTGTTCTTAACTGACTTGCCTAGTAAAATAAAGGTAAAAAAAAATGATTGTGTCCCACTTGTTGTTGATTCTTCACCAAAAAAATACAGTTTTATATCTTTATGTTTGAAGCCTGAAATGTGGCAAAAGGTCGCAAAGTTCAAGGGGGCCGAATGCTTTCGCAAGGCACTGTATATATTTGTCACTCGGTGACAAATCTGCCTGCTTGACGATCCTCAACAATAAATGTCCGAATGTGTGTAAAGTAGAATGCCTTAAACCTCATGACAGCCTCTGCACAGAACTGTGCATCATAGGGAACATAATTGAACGTTATGTTTTTATGTACCGAACGCAGCCCCAGTTTAGTTACAGTATCTCTGGTCCGTACCTTGTAGTAAAAACTCATACACATTGGGCCGCTGTGTTGTGTTTATGGGCTCCCCACCCGCTCATAGAATACAAGAAGAAGACAATGCGGAAGTGAATTTTCGAGCGGGTTTGTTTTATTAGCATCCCAGCAGCAGCATTAAGACTTCCGGTTTTCCGATTTTGCCTTCAAAATAAAGGTCCGGGGTATAAATGCTATGTGTACGATACGAAATCAATATTATATAATCAAATGTTTTGCAGCTTTGCATAGTCATAGTTCATAATGTTAAAATTATATTACACGATTATAACTACATTAGGGAAAATTTTAACTAAAGATAATTACTACTTTATATAAGATAAGTAATATAATAAGGTGGATCCCATTAAGAAATGGCTATGTTTTGAATATGCCATTGTATGTTATGTAAATGACTGGTGCTATGTTTAGAAGTGTTGCTTGGTTCTTACAGATGCTATGACGGTTTAAATGTATTTCCACTTTACTTGAGATGTATTCCTGGATAATAGCCACCAATTCAGTTAACTGTATATGGAATACATATTGGACTGTAGAGGAAAATGTTGCTACCTGTCTCAACTGAAGTCTCTAGTAACCAAATATGTTTAGTTTTGGAGGGGGACTGTGTCATATGGACTGTTGCTGGCTTTTTATTCCACTCCCTCCATAGCCCCCAACACAATACACTGTTTTGGACTGTCTACTACTTGTCTTAGCTAAACTAGGGTTGAAAAGACAAAATAGGGTGAGTTTGAACAAAAAACCTAAGTCACAGGAAGTGTTGCTGAACTTTTACTGTGGTCAAAAAGCTTAAAATTGGGTGCCTGGACACTATACGTTTCAAATATAGCACTGTGTCATAGGACGCATATACAGTGCCTTCGGAAACTATTCAGACCACTTGACTTTTTCCAGATTTTGTTATATTACAGCCTTATTCTAAAATGTATTACATATTTGTCCCCATGATGACAAAGCAAAAACAGGTTTTGAAAAATGTTTGCTAATTTCTAGAAAAATGTCAAACTGAAATATCAAAATTACATAAGTATTCAGACCCTTTACTCAGTACTTTGTTGAAGCACCTTTGGACGTGATTACAGCATCGATTCTTCTTGGGTATGACGCTACAAACTTGGCACACCTGTATTTGGGGAGTATCTCCCATTCTTTTCTGCAGATCCTCTCAAGTTCTGTCAGGTTGGATGGGGAGTGTTGCTGCACAGCTATTTTCAGGTCTCTCCAGAGATGTTCGATCAGGTTCAAATCCAGTCTCTGGCTGGGCCACTCAAGGATATTCAGAGACTTGTCCCAAAGCCACTCCCGCGTTGTCTTGGCTGTGTGCTTAGTGTCATTTTACTCTTGGAAGGTGGACCTTTGCCCTAGTCTGAGGTCCTGAGCACTCTGGAGCAGGGTTTCATAAAGGATCTCTCTGTACTTTGCTCCCTTCATCATTGCCTTGATCCTGACTAGTCTCCCTGCCGCTGAAAAACATCCCCACAGCATGATGCTGCCACCACCATCCTTCACTGTAGGGATGGTGCCAAGTTTCCTCCAGATGTGACGCTTGGCATTCAGGCCAAAGAGTTTAATCTTGGTTTCATCAGACTAGGTGAATCTTGTTTCTTACGGTCTGAGTCTTTAGGTGCCTTTTGGCAAACTCCAAGCGGGCTGTCATGTGCTTTTTACTGAGGAGTTGCTTCCGTCTGGCCATTCTACCAGAAAGGCCTGATTGGTGGAGTGCTGCAGAGATGGTTGTCCTTCTGGAAGTTTCTCCCATCTCCACCGTGGAACTCTAGAGCTCTGTCAAAGTGACCATTGGGTTCTTGGTCACCTCCATGACCAAGGCCCTTCTTCCCTGATTGTTCAGATTGGCCAGGCGGGCAGCTCTAGAAAGAGTCTTGGTGGTTCCAAACTTCTTCCATTTAAGAATGACGGAGGCATCTGTGTTCTTGGGTACCTTCAATGCTGTAGAATTTATTTAGTAGCCTTTCCCAGATCTGTGTCTCGACATAATCATATCTCAGAGCTCTACGGACAATTCATTTGACCTCATGGCTTGGTTTTTGCTCTGACATGCACTGTCAACTGTGAGACCTTATATAGACAGATGTGTGCCTTTCCAAATCATGTCCAATCAATTTAATTTACCACAGTTGGACTCCAATCAAGTTGTAGAAACATCTGAAGGATGGCCAATGGAAACAGGATGCATCTGAGCTCAATTTTGAGGGTCTGAATACTTCTGTAAATAAGGTATTTCTGTTTTTTGTTATTTTATACATTTTCTAGAAATGTATAAAAAAAACAGTTTTCTTTTTGTTATTATGGGGTATTGTGTGTAAATTGTTGAGTATTTTATTTAATACATTTTAGAATGAGGCTGTAACATAACAAAATGTGTAAAAAGTCAAGGCGTCTGAATACTTTCAGAAGGCACTGTATTGTCATATCAACATTCCTTCTGGTGGATACTTTGTAAAAAATAAAACAACAATATCTTTATTCAACATGTCAAGAAAGATGTAGGTACATTTGGTCCAACAAAAGTATACTTTATTCATAACAAATATCACAATGAAGTTAATTATTCATATTGATCATCAACAGTTACACAGAAGTTTTAAATTAGTTTCAAGTTTTATTGTCACATGCACAAGTACAGTGAAATGCTTACTTGCTAGCTCTTTCCCAACAATGCAGTATTCAATATCAAAAAGTATAAAGTAGATTTGTTATTTTTAAACAGACAAGAAATAAGAATAACACGAGAAAGTAAGCTATATACATTTAGTAATTGCAGATAGTCAGTGCAGATGGACCATGGGTTAGGGTGGGCATTGCCTAGCTGTTTAAATGTCTCAGTGCCTGGAGTCTTTGGTTGTTCAAAAGTCTCAGAGTCTCAGAGCTACACGTACGCTACGGTCACAAGACGCAGGCCTCCTAATTGTCCCTAGAATTTCTAAGCAAACAGCTGGAGGCAGGGCTTTCTCCTATAGAGCTCCATTTTTATGGAAGGGTCTGCCTACCCATGTCAGAGACGCAAACTCGGTCTCAACCTTTAAGTCTTTACTGAAGACTCATCTCTTCAGTGGGTCATATGATTGAGTGTAGTCTGGCCCAGGAGTGGGAAGGTGAACGGAAAGGCTCTGGAGCAACGAACCACCCTTGCTGTCTCTGCCTGGCCGGTTCCCCTCTTTCCACTGGGATTCTCTGCCTCTAACCCTATTACAGGGGCTGAGTCACTGGCTTACTGGGGCTCTCTCATGCCGTCCCTGGAAGGGGTGTGTCACCTGAGTGGGTTGATTCACTGATGTGGTCATCCTGTCTGGGTTGGCGCCCCCCTTGGGTTGTGCCATGGCGGAGATCTTTGAGGGCTATACTCAGCTTTGTCTCAGGATGGTAAGTTGGTGGTTGAAGATATCCCTCTAGTGGTGTGGGGGCTGTGCTTTGGCAAAGTGGGTGGGGTTATATTCTTCCTGTTTGGCCCTGTCCGGGGTGTCCTCGGATGGGGCCACAGTGTCTCCTGACCCCTCCTGTCTCAGCCTCCAGTATTTATGCTGCAGTAGTTTATGTGTCGGGGGCTGGGGTCAGTTTGTTATATCTGGAGTACTTCTCCTGTCCAATTCGGTGTCCTGTGTGAATCTAAGTGTGCGTTCTCTAATTCTCTCCTTCTCTCTCTCTTTCTTACTCTCGGAGGACCTGAGCCTCAGGACCATGCCCCAGGACTACCTGACATGATGACTCCTTGCTGTCCCCAGTCCACCTGGCTGTGCTGCTGCTCCAGTTTCAAATATTCTGCCTTATTATTATTCGACCATGCTGGTCATTTATGAACATTTGAACATCTTGGCCATGTTCTGTTATAATCTGTACCCGGCACAGCCAGAAGAGGTCTGGCCACCCCACATAGCCTGGTTCCTCTCTAGGTTTCTTCCTAGGTTTTGGCCTTTCTAGGGAGTTTTTCCTAACCACCGTGCTTCTACACCTGCATTGCTTGCTGTTTGGGGTTTTAGGCTGGGTTTCTGTACAGCACTTTGAGATATCAGCTGATGTATGAAGGGCTATATAAATACATTTGATTTGATTTGGGGATAGAAGAAGTCCTCGAGCCTGCTGGTCCGAGACCCAATGCTCCGGTACCAGGAGAACAGTTCACGGCTGGGGTGGCTGCAATCTTTGGACATTTTTCGGGCCTTCCTCAGACACAGCCTGGTATGTCCTGGATGTCCTTATATGCAAGATCAGGGTTCAGGATATTAGCTCCTGAAATACACCAAATAATCTGAGAACCATAGTACATATGCACGTTACACCACTTCATCACATCATTGCAGATTGATCTTCTTTTGACAATTATAGCATTCTTTCATGGCGTTCACCAGTATTCTCAATGAATCTGATATACATGTTCTTGCATAAATCCCCTTCTGTACTCGTGCCAACACCTTCCCTATTTTCTTGGCAAGAGAAATGTGTACATGGGGGTTTGACTTGTGTAATGCTGAAAACCTCCACAGTAAATTGGACACTTTTATGTTTCCTGCAATTAGGCCTAACCATAAGAACTTTTTGAAATACCTACCACTTCTCTGCAAATGGTCCTTCTCCCATTCATCACGAGTCAATGTAAGCACACCATTTTTTGGAGTGGTATGCCTGAACCCTCCAAAATTTGCCTCATCTGACAAAACACATTTCTGTGTATCCTCGCTTATTTCGATGCTGCTCATTTGATTCAGTTTTCATAGAGCTTGCTATTTCCTCAGCTGATTAATCTCTAACACAACTTTCTGTCTCTAAGTGGTCGTATTCGTTCCCAATATCTTGGGTGTCTGAGAATATTTTTTTCTTTATAAGTAAGCCAAAATGTATTCCACATACATGCCTCACATTGGGGCGGCAGGGTAGCCTAGTGGTTAGCCCATTGGACTAGTAACCGAAAGGTTGAAAGTTCATATCCCCGAGCTGACAAGGTACAAATCTGTCGTTCTGCCCCTGAACAGGCAGTTAACCCACTGTTCCTAGGCTGTCATTGAAAATAAGAATCTGTTCTTAACTGACTTGCCTAGTAAAATAAAATAAACATTGTGGCTAATGGAATGGGTGGACTCAAAGAACAGCAACGCTCCTTATTAATCCAGTAAAACTCTGTATTATTCAGTGCACCATGAAATGACACCATATATACATTATACAACGCCTGCTGAGTATTGCCAACAATACTTTTACTGCGCCACCTAGAATAATTTCTGCTCTATAAGCCAATATGCATTTCAGTGTTTTACATTTGGGGCATTTATTTTACATTAAAACATGTTTTAAACCTAAAAAGTAATGCAAATGTTACTTACATTAATCACTGTTAATGTTTAGACAAATATTTTTTATATATAATAAATAAATATAGGTTTTTCAACACTTTTCTACTATTACACGAGGACTTTTATTTAGACCCGGAAGTACTTGTTTAGTGTTGCTGACGAGACGCTGATTTTTATGGCCACTTTCCTCGTGGATTAAGCCACACTCGTTGAAAAATACCTAACTCTCAGTCTACAGAAACATGTCTAAACTAAAGTCGTTTCGTGTATTTTTAAATGAGCGTTTAACGGTGGCTGCTGTGGAGATTTTCGGGGCAGCTGAGAAAACGGTAGTGGAGTACCAGGAGGAGAATGATCGTCTACGGAGACTGCTGCGGATCACACCGGAGATAAAACTATATAGAATAGGTTAGTATAACGGTAGAGCTACTGGCTAGCTATAGTTCTACTCAATTGATAAACTGTTTTGGCAAACGGTGATCACCACTATATCAATTTTTAAAGACGTTATCGACTGTAACTTTTACCATACATTGTTTTGTCACGAAAAGCTGATTTTAAATAATGTACAGTTGCATTCAGGCATGTTTAAAGGCTGCTTAAATGATAACTAGATCTGCAATGGTCGATATGCAATTTAATCTGGGGTGCTTTCATTACAACAGAACATTGTTTAACGTTGAATTCAACTGAAACAATACGGTATTTGGGCGTAATATTTAGTCCAAACAGTTGCAAAACCCAACGAAAACGAAAGTTTCAATTGGACAAATTCAGGTAGGTCCCGCCCAGTTTCGTTACCTTTGCTTCCGTTTATGAAACGTTCTGCAACAGAATCGGCGTAATGACACCCGAGTTGAATAACTGATTATTGTGGCCCAGAGGGCGATTGTGTATGGTGTGTTGCACGAGTTTTGCGATTTGAAATGATCACACCCATATTGATCAGGGCACAACTTGCCGCCCTATGGGAGCAAACATACCTCAAAGGTTGTTAAAGAATGGTGCTCACCGTTTTGGGGAAACGTGTTCCTCAGTACAAACCATCACAAAACGTAGCAAACAATGAATTGAACGTAACACACCCCTTTACTTAAATCTATTTATTTTTAATTAATCTTTTATTTAACGAGGTCAATAAAGAACAAATTCTTATTTACAATGACTGCCTACACTAGCCAAACCCGGATGACGCTGGGCCAATTGTACGACACCCTATGGGACTCCCAATCACAGACAGTTGTGATACAGCCTGGATACAAACCAGGGTGTCTGTAGTGACGCCTCAAGCACTGAGATGCAGTGCCTTAGACCGCTGCACCACTTGGGAGCCAATAACATCTGCTAAATATGTGTGTGACCAGTAAACATTTATTTTTACTTGCATATGCATTGCAGCTTGGGTGGTGTGGTAAATGAACCTAACTTTACTTTGAGATACTTAATTGATTCTCAACTTGGAAGGCACTGATGTCTTCTAAATGTGTGTTTCCAGTTGCAGGTGTAACTCCGATAGCCAGAGAATGTTCAGAAAAGTATGAAATCCACCCTTTTCATCAAGTGAGAAAAGTCCTTTTGCATATGTGTAGATCTTGGTCTACATGTGGCCATCACTGTGTAGCTTAGAAATGACTAGTCCCAGCAAAGATGTTGGGTATTGCGAGATGTCGGGCAGCTAAAATGGCAAGGGGAACATCACACTCGGTGCAAAACAGGGCTTTTATATTTTTCTGAATATTCTCTGGTTATCAGAGTTCCACCTGCAACTGGAAACAGGAAAGTTAATAAAATCAAATCAAATTTTATTTGTCACATACACATGGTTAGCAGATGTTAATGCGAGTGTAGAGAAATGCTTGTGCTTCCAGTTCCGACAATGCAGTAATAACCAACAAGTAATCTAACTAACAATTCCAAAACTAATTTCTTATACACAGTGTAAGGGGATAAAGAATATGTACATAAAGATATGAATGAGTGATGGTGCAGAGCAGCATAGGCAAGATACAGTAGATGGTATCGAGTACAGTATATACATATGAGATGAGTATGTAAACAAAGTGGCATAGTTAAAGTGGCTAGTGATACATGTATTACATCCAAATTAAGACACCAGTGCATTCCAAATTGAGAATGAATGAAAGTATCCCCAAGTATGGTTGGTTGAAAGATGTTGTAGCATATTGTCAACATAGCTGCGGGAAGTAGGGGTCTTGCAGCACCCCCCGAAAAATCAGATTTTTTTTGTTTTTTCCTTCCCAAAAGTCATTGGCCGTTAGTAGTCCTGTATTAGCTGACCATAGCACAGCAAGCTGTCTGTGGTGCGCCCCCCCCCTCCCAAAAAATCTCACAACCCCACCCCCAAACTGATTGTCAGTGCAGAGCTCTAGATTAACATTTTCCCCTCAGTTGATGGCACCAGCCCATTGTTTGGTCGCACTCCCCAAAAAATTGCCAGTGTCACGCTATAGAAAAAATAGGTATAATCAGCTTAGAACGTCATTCGAATGCCATTCACAATGCATTATTAAGATGTGTAAAACACTACTGAGATATTCAATAAATAAATTATACAAGTGTTTGTCATGAATTTTAGCATGACAATTAGGCTATTTTTGTTATTTTACTGTCAAAATAGGGCTAGATTACTATCTCCTAAATACCTTATAAATACATTTGATTTGATTTATATAGCCCTTCGTACATCAGCTGATATCTCAAAGTGCTGTACAGAAACCCAGCCTAAAACCCCAAACAGCAAGCAATGCAGGTGTAGAAGCACGGTGGTTAGGAAAAACTCGAAAGGCCAAAACCTAGGAAGAGACCTAGAGAGGAACCAGGCTATGTGGGGTGGCCAGTCCTCTTCTGGCTGTGCCGGGTAGAGATTATAACAGAACATGGCCAAGATGTTCAAATGTTCATAAATGACCAGCATGGTCGAATAATAATAAGGCAGAACAGTTGAAACTGGAGCAGCAGCACGGCCAGGTGGACTGGGGACAGCAAGGAGTCATCATGTCAGGTAGTCCTGGGGCATGGTCGTAGGGCTCAGGTCCTCCGAGAGAGAGAATTAGAGAACACACACTTAGATTCACACAGGACACCGAATTGGACAGGAGAAGTACTCCAGATATAACAAACTGACCCCAGCCCCCGACACACAAACTACTGCAGCATAAATACTGGAGGCTGAGACAGGAGGGGTCAGGAGACACTGTGGCCCCATCTGAGGACACCCCGGACAGGGCCAAACAGGAAGGATATAACCCCACCCACTGTGCCAAAGCACAGCCCCCACACCACTAGAGGGATATCTTCAACCACCAACTTACCATCCTGAGACAAAGCTGAGTATAGCCCGCAAAGATCTCCGCCATGGCACAACCCAAGGGGGGCGCCAACCCAGACAGGGTGACCACATCAGTGAATCAACCCACTCAGGTGACGCACCCTTCCAGGGACGGCATGAGAGAGCCCCAGTAAGCCAGTGACTCAGCCCCTGTAATAGGGTTAGAGGCAGAGAATCCCAGTGGAAAGAGGGGAACCGGCCAGGCAGAGACAGCAAGGGTGGTTCGTTGCTCCAGAGCCTTTCCGTTCACCTTCCCACTCCTGGGCCAGACTACACTCAATCATATGACCCACTGAAGAGATGAGTCTTCAGTAAAGACTTAAAGGTTGAGACCGAGTTTGCATCTCTGACATGGGTAGGCAGACCGTTCCATAAAAATGGAGCTCTATAGGAGAAAGCCCTGCCTCCAGCTGTTTGCTTAGAAATTCTAGGGACAATTAGGAGGCCTGCGTCTTGTGACCGTAGAGTACGTGTAGGTATGTACGGCAGGACCAAATCAGAGAGATAGGTAGGAGCAAGCCCATGTAATGCTTTGTAGGTTAGCAGTAAAACCTTGAAATCAGCCCTTGCTTTGACAGGAAGCCAGTGTAGGGAGGCTAGCACTGGAGTAATATAATCCATTTTTTTAGTTCTAGTCAGGATTCTAGCAGCTGTATTTAGCACTAACTGACGTTTATTTAGTGCTTTATCCGGGTAGCCGGAAAGTAGAGCATTGCAGTAGTCTAACCTAGAAGTGACAAAAGCATGGATTAATTTTTCTGCATCATTTTTGGACAGAAAGTTTATGATTTTTGCAATGTTACGTAGATGGAAAAAAGCTGTCCTTGAAATGGTCTTGATATGTTCTTCAAAAGAGAGATCAGGGTCCAGAGTAACGCCGAGGTCCTTCACACTTTTATTTGAGACGACTGTACAACCATTAAGATTAATTGTCAGATTCAACAGAAGATCTCTTTGTTTCTTGGGACCTAAAACAAGCATCTCTGTTTTGTCCGAGTTTCAAAGTAGAAAGTTTGCAGCCATCCACTTCCTTATGTCTGAAACACATGCTTCTAGCAAGGGCAATTTTGGGGCTTCACCATGTTTCATTGAAATGTACAGCTGTGTGTCATCCGCATAGCAATGAAAGTTAACATTATGTTTTCGAATAACATCCCCAAGAGGTAAAATATATAGTGAAAACAATAGTGGTCCTAAAACGGAACCTTGAGGAACACCGAAATTTACAGTTGATTTGTCAGAGGACAAACCATTCACAGAGACAAACTGATATCTTTCCGACAGATAAGATCTAAACCAGGCCAGAACTTGTCCGTGTAGCCCAATTTGGGTTTCCAATCTCTCCAAAAGAATGTGGTGATCGACGGTATCAAAAGCAGCACTAAGGTCTAGGAGCACGAGGACAGATGCAGAGCCTCGGTCCGATGTCATTAAAATGTCATTTACCACCTTCACAAGTGCCGTCTCAGTGCTATAATGGGATCTAAAACCCCTACTGAAGCATTTCGTATACATTGTTTGTCTTCAGGAAGGCAGTGAGTTGCTGCGCAACAGCCTTTTCTAAGATTTTTGACAGGAATGGAAGATTCGATATAGGCCGATTAGTTTTTTATATTTTCTGGGTCAAGGTTTGGCTTTTTCAAGAAAGGCTTTATTACTGCCACTTTTAGTGAGTTTGGTACACATCCGGTGGATAGAGAGCCGTTTATTATGTTCAACATAGGAGGGCCAAGCACAGGAAGCAGCTCTTTCAAGTAGTTTAGTTGGAATAGGGTCCAGTATGCAGCTTGAAGGTTTAGAGGCCATGATTATTTTCATCATTGTGTCAAGAGATATAGTACTAAAACACTTGAGCGTCTCTCTTGATCCTAGGTCCAGGCAGAGTTGTGCAGACTCAGGACAACTGAGCTTTGAAGGAATACGCAGATTTAAAGAAGAGTCTGTAATTTGCTTTCTAATAATCATAATTTTTTCCTCAAAGAAGTTCATGAATTTATCACTGCTAAAGTGAAAGTCATCCTCTCTTGGGGAATGCTGCTTTTTAGTTAGCTTTGCGACAGTATCAAAAAGGAATTTCGGATTGTTCTTATTTTCCTCAATTAAGTTAGAAAAATAGGATGATCGAGCAGCAGTAAGGGCTCTTCGGTACTGTCTTTCCAAGCTAGACGGAAGACTTCCAGTTTGGTGTGGCGCCATTTCTGTTCCAATTTTCTGGAAGCTTGCTTCAGAGCTCGGGTATTTTATAACACCTAGTGCTAATAGCCATTTATTAACAGTAACTGTAATGGCTGAACAAAAACTTTGCAATGAGGGGTACTGCAGTCTTGATAGCCTATGCGATTGTAAAACAGTGTGCTTTTGTAACGCGTAAAATGAAACCTGGTCTCACATAAAAATACAAAAAAATACGTACCCGAAAAATAGAATAACCAAAAATATTTTTTGTTTTTTCCCCCACTTAATTTTAAATCACAGTTAATTTAACACAAAACATATATTTTTTTGTGTGTTATAGCCGATAGGCTGTAAAGGCCTGGGGAAGTTGTGTAATTCAAATAAAACCAGAGAGGAAGAGGAGAACTTTAGGCTACTTGGTGAATTTTCAAGGCTTTGCCAGATGCAGATTACCAAAACATATAAACATGTTTCTGCGCCTCTCTCCCTCATGCTGGACTGCCTGCTCTTTCTGCATTGTCTCTTCACTAATGATGCAAGTGTGTGTCTGTTGACTGTAGAAATCCTACCTAATCACAGGGTAACTTACTCTTCATTTTTGCCTCATATGAAATGACTTTAGGCTACAGGACCTGTATCGATTATGCTTTTCAGACATGCATGATGTTTGCTGTTCTGTCTGTTAGGGTAGGTTACACAATGTGAAAAAATAAACACACAACCTTCTCTGGCGATATGGACGTTTTACTTTTCTGTAAAGGAATACAACCTTCTGAAGCGGGACTAAAATCCATCACTAGGCAACAGAATTGTCAATCAAATAATCTCCAGCTGCTGAGCGTTAAATACTGTGATTTACCAAGACATTTAGTAGAAATAAAACACACCTAGCTACCATACCAAAAAAAGAACACAGCAGCACATCAATCAGCGATGTTTGATGTCAGGGACAGATAAAATACAGATCATTTTACGCTGGAGCAGAATTCCACTGTCTGATGCAGCACTTTTTTAAAATTGTCTGAAAAGTTATACATTGTCGTAATCGACATGATACTATAGCTGCGTTCTGTCTGTAACGGGTTGATGTAGATAACTTCATTGCCCGGCACTAGCGGTCATACATACAGTACCAGTCAAAAGTTTGGACACACCTACTCATCACTTTCTTTATTTTTACTATTTTCTACATTGTAGAACAATAGTGAAAACATCAAAACTATGAGAACACATATGGAATCATGTAGTAACGAAACATTTTTTTTGAGCTTCTTCAAAGTAGCCACCCTTTGTTTTGATGACAGCTTTGCACGCTTTTGGCATTCTCTCAACCAGCTTCATGAGGTAGTCACCTGGAATGCATTTCAATTAACAGGTGTGCCTTGTTAAAAGTTAAATAGTGGCATTTCTTTCCTTCTTAATGCGTTTGAGACAATCAGTTGTGTTGTGACAAGGTAGGGTTGATATACATAAGATAGCCCTATTTGTACAAGTCCATATTATGGCAAGAACAGCTCAAATAAGCAAAGAGAAACGACAGTCCATCATTACTTCAAGACATGAAGGTCAGTCAATTCGCAAAATTTCAGGAACTTTTCAAGTTTCTTCAAGTGCAGTCGCACAAAAACCATCAAGCGCTTTTATGAAACTGTCTCTAATGAGGACCGCCACACGAAAGGAAGACCCAGAATTACCGCTGCTGCAGAGGATAAGTTCATTTGAGTTAATAGCCTCAGAAATTGCAGCCCAAATAAATGCTTTGAGTTCAAGTAACAAACACATCGCAACATCAACTGTTCAGAGGAGACAACGTGAATCAGGCGTTCATGGTTGAATTGCTGCAAAGAAACCACTACTAAAGGACACCACTAGGAAGGAGAGACTTGCTTGGGCCAAGAAACACGAGTAATGGACATTAGACCGGTGAAAAGCTGACCTTTGGTCTGATGAGTCCAAATTTGAGATTTTTGGTTCCGGCCACTGTGTCTTTGTTAGACGTAGAGTAGGTGAACGGTTGAGCTCCATTTGTGGTTCCCACTGTGAAGCATGGAGGAGGTGTGATGGTGTAGGGGTGCGTTGCTGGTGACACTATCTGGGATTTATTTTGAATTCAAGGCACACTTAAGGCCACAGCATTCTGCAGTGATATGCCATCCCATCTGGTTTGCGCTTAGTGGGACTATCATTTGTTTTTCAACAGGACAATGACCCCACACACATCCAGGCTGTGTAAGGGCCAAGAAGGAGAGTGATGGAGTGCTGCATCAGATGACCTGGCCTCCACAATCACCCGACCTCAACCCAATTGAGATGGTTTGGGATGAGTTGGACCGTCGAGTGAAGGAAAAGCAGCCAAGAAGTGCTTAGCATATGTGGGAACTCCTTCAAGACTGTCATGAAACTGGTTGAGAGAATGCCAAGAGTGTGCACAGCTGTCCTCAAGGCAAAGTTTGGCTACTTTTGAAGAATCTCAAATATATATTTATTTATTTTTTACTTATTTGTTTAACACTTTTGGTTACTGCATGATTCTATATGTGTTATTTCATAGTGTAGAAAATAGTAAACATAAAGAAAAATCATTGAAACAAACTTTTGACTGGTACTGTATGTCCCTCTTTGCCGCACATGACCACACAGCTGGGCGGTAGTCCAGGTGCGACAAATCTAGGGCCTGTAGGTCCTGTCTGCTAGACTGAGATGTCAAGAAGGCAGAGCAGCGCACTGTCATGGACAGACCTCTTCCCATTTTCGCAACCATTGAGTCTATGTTTTGAGCATGACAGCTTGCTATCTAGGGTTACACCCAGGAGTTTAGTCTCCTCAAGTTGCTCAATCGCCATATTATTCAATAGTAGATCTAAATGAGGTTGAGCGAGTGATTTGTCCAATTTGGGATTTGTTCGAGGCCACTGTTATGTAGGTCATAGAGAGCTATAATTCACATGTATAATTGTTCTATTTAATTCTGTGGTATATAGCTTAAACCTCTTCTCACCCTCTCCTTCCCTCCAGACCTGCAGCTCTCTCTTTCTGTCTCTGAAGAGGGGGTTCCCTCTGAGCAGCAGCACTGTGAGCAGGAGTGGAGCCCCAGTCAGGGGCAGCAGGATCCAGAGCCCACGCAGATTAAAGAGGAACAGGAGGAACTCAGGACCAGTCAGGAGGAAGAGCAGCTTCAAGGACTCTTTGATACGAAAGATTCCATATTCACTCCTCCTTATGTGAAAAGTGAACTTGATCAGGAGGACCCACTTCACAAAGCCAAACTAGCTGAATACCCAACTCTCAGTCGACTGAAAATGTCTAAACTAGAGTCGTTTCGTGTGTTTTTAAATGAGCGTTTAAAGACATCTGCTGCTGTGGAAATTTTCAGGGCATTTGAGAAAATGATAGCGGAGTACCTGGAGGAGAATGATCGTCTACGGAGACTGCTGCGAATCACACCGGAGATAAAACTATGTAGAATAGGTACGTATATATACCTACTAATATCTAACTACAGTTCTACTCAATTTAGGCATTCAGTGATCACCATTTAGGCATTCAGTGATCACCATTTCAAAAATGTTAAACACCCACACCAGTAGAAATCCACTTTTTCAATCTGAAAGACGATCGCCAAAGCTTACCCATGATGTTATGCAACGATTTTAAGTCAATAAGTCATCGTTTGAGTCAAAGTATGATGTACAGTGCCTTCATAAAGTATTCACACCCCTTTACTTTTTCCACATTGTTGTGTTACAGCCTGAATTATAAATGGATTACATTGAGATTGTCACAGGCCTTGACACAATACCCCATAATGTCAAAGTGGATTTATGTTTAGACATTTTTACAAATTAATAAAAAATGAATAGCTGAAATGTCTTTAGTCAATAAGTATTCAACCCCTTTCTTATGGCAAGCCTAAATAAGTTCAGGAGTAAAACAAATCCCACACTGAACAAGTCACATAAGTTGCTTGGACTCTCTTTGGGCAATAATATTTTTTAACATGATTTTTGATCCACTACCTCATCTCTGTATCCCACACATACAATTATCTGTAAGGTCACTCAGTCGAGCAGTGAATTTCAGACACTGATTCCACTACAATGACCAAGGAAGTTTTCCAATGCCTCGCAAAGGACACCTATTGGTAGATGAAGATGAAGATAAAAAATATTCCAAAACGTGGATCCTGTTTGCAATAAGGCACTAAAGTAAAACTGCAAAAAATGGAGCAAAGAAATTACCTTTGTCCTAAATAAAGTGTTATGTTTAGGGAAAACACAACACATCACTGAGTACCACTCTTTATATTGAGTGACTTGGTGTATAGAGAGAGGGTGGAGAGCCTGAGACGCCCAGTGTGGAGAGGAGAATCTGATCACAGTTCACAGTGTCGACGTCAGATGAGTCAAGTTTTGGTTTGTTGAGGGGAGTGACCCCCGGTGATTTGAACTCCGAGGGGACTCAGCCAGTGGTCAGGAACGAGGGAATTGAGGAATAGGAGAAGGTCTCCGGAGATGGGGTGTCAGGGTCGAGTGGGCAGGTTGTCGGGCGGCCAGACCTCACTACTTGCAGGATTTTATTTGGAGAGGGAGGTGAGAAAGAGGTCAAGGCATAGTGTAGTTCTGTGCGAGTGGGACCAGTGGACTCAATAGGCTGAGTGAATGATGAGCGGATGTCGTCTACCTTCTTTTCAGCAGGACATGTTATTGCACCTCCAAAATGATCATAATCGATTGAATAAATTGTCCATTTTCAATTATTTTTGTAGCTGGTCTGTATTAAAAATACCTATGTGATTAATTTTATGAATGGTATAATTGTGTTATACGCTCCCCTTGCTCCCCAAGATGAATGGTTTTGACCACTCAAGTTTTGCTTCACTACACGTTCCACAGCTTTCAAGGAACTTAGTTACATGTCATTTGCAGCATGATCATGAGCAAAGTCATTGTAGTCTATTATATCACTTCCCCTGTGAGAACCATGAGCACAGGCTGACTTGGATTTGCCGAAGCCTGCCAGCAGCCTACCTACCAAAGGTTGCACCGTGTCCATTACATTGTAGAAAAATGCATATCGGCTATCTTTCAATGGTTATCGATATTTTTATATATACAGTACCAGTCAAAAGTTTGGACACACTTACTCATTCAAGAGTTTTTCTTTATTTTACTATTTTTTACATTGTAGAATAAGTGAAGACATCAAAACTATGAAATAACACGTATGGAACCATGTAGTCACCAAAAGTGTTAAACAAATCAAAATATATTGTATATTTGAGAGTCTTCAAAGTACGAGATTCTTCAAAGTCACAGGAAATAAAACAAATATTCAAAACTCCTTGCACACAGAACACCCATCAATGCCTTGATGACAGCTTTGCACACACTTGGCGTTATCTCAACCAGCTTCATGAGGTAGTCACCTGGAATGCATTTCAATTAACAGCTGTGCCTTGTCAAAAGTTCATTTGTGGAATTGCTTTCCTTCTTAATGCGTTTGAGCCAATCAGTTGGGTTGTAACAAGGTAGGGGGGGTATACAGAGGATAGCCCTATTTGGTAGAAGACCCAAGTCCATATTATGGCAAGAACAGCTCAAATAAGCAAAGAGAAACGACAGGCCATCATTACCTTTTAAGACATGAAGGTCAGTCAATGAAGGTCAGTCAACTGCCGTCGCAAAAACCATCAAGTGCTATGATGAAACTGGCTCTCATGAGGACCGCCACATCAAAGGAAGACCCAGATTTACCTCTGCTGCAGAGGATAAGTTCATTAGAGTTACCAACCCCAGAAATTGCAGCCCAAATAAATGCTTCAGATACATCTCAACATCAACTGTTTAGAGGAGACTACTTGAATCAGGCCTTCATGGTCGAATTGCTACAAAGAAACCACTACGAAAGGACACCAATAATAAAAATATTGAGCCAAGAAACACCAGCAATGAACATTAGATCGATGGACATCTGTCCTTTGTTCTGATGAGTCCAAGTTTGAGATTTTTGACTCCAACCGCCGAGTCTTTGTAAGACGGAGAGTAGGTGAACGGATGATCTCCACATGTGTGGTTCCCACCGTGAAGCATGGAGAAGGAGGTATGATGTCGCTTTGCTGGTGACACTGTCTGATTTATTTAGAATTCAAGGCACATATAACCAGCATGGCTACCACAGCATTCTGCAGCGTTACGCCATCCGATCTGGTTTGCGCTTAGTGGGACTATCATTTGTTTTTCAACATGACAATGACCCAAAACACACCTCCAGGCTGTGTAAGGGCTATTTGACCAAGAAGGAGAATGATGGAGTGCTGCATCAGATGATCTGGCCTCCACAATCAACTAATCTCAACCCAATTGAGATGGTTTGGGATGAGTTGGACTGTAGAGTGAAGAAAAAGCAGCCAACAAGTGCTCAGCATATGTGGGAACTTCTTCAAGACTGTTGGAAAAGCATTCCATGTGAAGCTGGTTGAGAATGCCAAGAGTGTGCAAAGCTGTCATCAAGGCCTTTGCCTTAATGTGGCTACTTTGGAAGAATCTCCAACATAAAATATACTTTGAATAACACTTTTTTGGTGACTACATGATTTCATATTCATATTTCATATTTCAATAATAATTCTACAATGTAGAAAATAGTTGTAAAAAATAAAGAAAAACCCTTGAATGAGTAGGTGTCCTAACTTTTAACTGGGTCTATATATACACTACTGTTCAAAAGTTTGGGGTCACTTAGAAATGTCCTTGTTTTTGAAAGATAAGCGCAAAAAAAGTGTCCATTAAAATAACATCAAATTGATCAAATACAGTGTAGACATTGTTAATGTTGTACATGACTATTGTAGCTGGAAACGGCAGATTTTTTTTATGGAATATCTACATAGTCGTACATAGGCCCATTATCAGCAACCATCAGTCCTGTGTTCCAATGGCACGTTGCATTAGCTAATCCAAGTTGATCATTTTTAAAAGGCTGAATGATCATTAGAAAACCCATTTGCAATTATGTTAACACAGCTGAAAACTGTTGTTCTGATTTAAAGAAGCAATAAAACTGGCCTCCTTTAGACAGGTTGAGTATCTGGAGCATCAGCATTTGTGGGTTCGATTACAGGCTCAAAATGGCCAGAAACAAAGAACTTTCTTCTGAAACTCGCCAGTCTATTCTTTTTCTGAGAAATGAAGGCTATTCCATGTGAGAAATTGCCAAGAAACTGAAGATCTGGTACAACGCTGTGTACTACTCCCTTCACAGAACAGCGCAAACTGGCTCTAACCAGAATAGAAAGAGGATTGGGAGGCCCCGGTGCACAACTGAGCAAGAGGACAAGTACATTTGAGTGTCTAGTTTGAGAAACCGATGCCTCACAAGTCCTCAACGGGCAGCTTCATTAAATAGTACCCGCATAACACCAGTCTCAACGTCAACAGTGAAGAGGCGACTCCGGGATGCTGGCCCTTTTGTTGATGTTTAGCAACTCTGCGCGGAAATTCCCAACCACAATTTGTGAATATGTATAACTACCCATCTTTCTCTCCAGGACAGGAAATTATGTTGAAATAGTGCCGACAACTTCCTCTGGGTAGGTCCTTTTAAGAAGTCATTTTTTTTACTTTCACCATGAATAGATAAAAGTAGCCAGTACTTTCTCTTGTTTGGACAAAATTGTCACATTTTTTCTTTTGACAAATGTTGCATATTATTCTTTTAGAACTTCCTCTGACGATTCTCCGGATAGTTCGTCCTTATGATGCCCTTCAGACTCATGCTACATTGGAGCCATAAAGGTCCCTTTTGACTAGCTGAGGACGGTGATTTGGTCAAGTGTGAAACGCTCTATCTAGAAACAATTGATTGTGTGTACGACAACACATTGCCAATATACAGCAACTTTGCCAAGCTATTGAAGAGGAGGGGGACGACATTCCACAATAAACAGCCTGACCAGCTGTACGCAAAGGAAATGTTTCACGCTGCATGAGGCAAATGGTGGTCACACTAAATACTTACTGGTTTTCTGATCTGCTCTCCCCTACTTTTGAAAAATAGAGTATCTATAACCAACAAATGCATATCTCTATTCCCAGTCATGTGAAATCCATGGATTAGGGCCTAATTAATTTATTTAAATTGACTGATTTCTTAGAAATTAGAAGTTGTTGCATATTGCATTTTATTTTTTTGTTCAGTATAGATACCTTCTGCTCCTCCTCTCCTTTTATCCAGACTCCCTGCAGCTCTCTCTTGCTGTTTCTGAAGAGGAGGTTCCCTCTGAGCAGCAGCGCTGTGAGCAGGAGTGGATCCCCATTCTGCAGCAGGAGGACCCAGGGCCCACACAGATTAAAGAGGAACAGGAGGAACTGGGGACCAATCAGGAGAAAGAGCAGCTCTTTGATGCCGAAGACTCCATATTCCCTCCTCCCTGTGTGAAAAGTGAATGTGATCAGGAGGATCCACTTCAGTGCTGGACTCTTCCCCAAACCCAGGCTGTGGAGAACAGAGAGAGTGACACTAAATCAGTGGATCTCACACCTTCTGTAACCGTGACTCACATAAATGATTTCAAAATTCCCTGTGACCCTCCAGATAATCAAAACAATGGCTCCAGCCACAGCTCAGCCGAAAACTGCGACCCAGTAGGACTTGACAGCAGCCCACAATTGCATCCTAGCCCACTATTGGATCCAAACCTATCAATGGGGGAACATTATTCCAAACTTAGCAACATGTCTAAAAGAAAACACCGCTGCCATGACTGTGGTAAAAAGTTTGCTCTGAAACCTGACTTGCAGAATCATTTGACTCTCGCCAAGAAGAGACTCAGCGAATGTCAGTTTTGCAAAAAACGCTACAACTCCACTTGTGAACTGAAGACCCATGTCCGACTCTGTCAAGGTGGCAAACCCTGCACCTGCCCTGTTTGTGGCAAGACCTTCAAAGAAACAACATTTCTGTCCAGGCACATGAGGAGTCACACGGGAGAGAGGCCATTTAGCTGTGTTGACTGTGGTAAAGGCGTCAGTCTCAAGCAACTCACAAATGTGGAAATTCTGGACATTTTTGTCAATTCTGACAATGAGTCTGAGTATGAAACGGAGGAATCAGATTCTGACAGTGACTGTAAGGAGCTGCCGCCAAACCTCATGGGCATTGAGAACCCTGAATCTGAGGACCCCTTGACCATCCACAAAGTCCCAGGTCCCTCTGAAGATGCTGGTGGTGATGGAGGCAGACCAACAGTGGGTGAAGTACTGGAGGTCTGTGGTAGCTGGAAGGCCACCAGCCATTTCACCCCTCCTGGCCTTGCTGTTGGCTTTGATGAGTCCCAGTCTGGAGTAAAAAGCCCCTTGCCAACTCCCTCTGCAGCAGAGTGCTTCAAGCTGTTTCTGACAGAGAAGCTGGTGGGAGACATAGTGGAGGAGACTAATCGCTATGCCTTGGAGCTACAGGAGAAGAGAGAGCCAGGAGTGAGGGGGAAACTCGCTAAATGGGTGACAACCACAATTAGTGAAATGTATACCTTCCTAGTAACAGTCCTTCTCATGGGAATAGTGAAGAAGAACTCTCTAAGGGAATACTGGAGCACGGATCCTATGTTTGCAACTCCCTTCTTTGCCACTCTCTTTTCCCAAGATCGCTTCCTAGTTCTGCAGCGATGCCTGCATTTCGTCAACAATGCTACTGCCAACCTAAATGACCCCTTACACAAAATAAGAACTGTTCTTACCAGCCTGACATCAGCATTCAGTCAGGTCTTTATGCCATACAAGGACTTATGCATTGACGAGTACTTGATGTTATGGAAGGGTAGGCTGGCATTCCGTCAATACATTCCCTCCAAAAGGCACAGGTTTGGGGTCAAGTTCTTTTTTTTGTGCGACGTGAAGACAGGATTTGTCCAGGACATTCTAGTTTACACAGGGTCCACCACTGACGTCCAACATTATGAGGGGCTTGGGGTGTCCGGGTCCGTGGTGATGACCATGCTGGCTCCTCATCTCGGGAGGGGCCACACGTTGTATGTGGACAATTGGTACAGCAGTCCAACACTCTTCCAGCATCTGTTCTCCAACAGCACAGGGGCCTGTGGCACAGTCCAATCAAACAGGAAGGGGATGCCGTCATTTGGAAGCAGGAAGATGCAGAGGGGGGAGGTGGAGTTCAAGGAGAACGGTGAACAGCTGGCAGTAAAGTGGCATGACAAACGAGACGTCCATGTTCTCTCCACTGTCCATACAGCAACCATGTCGGCCACAGGGAAGGTGGACCACCTGACGGGAGAGAGAAACATCAAACCAGACTGTGTGCTTGACTATAACCGTAAAATGGGGGCAGTGAATAAGGCGGCCATGATAAACCGCTTTGTGGCAGGTGCCTGGAAGACCACCAAGTGGTATAAGAAGATATTTTTCCATCTGATCGACACTGCTGTCCTCAATGGCCACATAGTTCACCGCCAGCTATCAGGTGAGATAATTAATGAACAAGGTTTTTTGAAATGTTACATACAGTTCACATACAAATCACATTGTTCCATTATGCAATTATATTGACAATATCTCTCACCTACCCACTCCTTCATTCTCCCTCTTTATCACCCCCATAGGTGAGGTGATTACCTACCAAAAGTACAGAGAGAACCTCATGAGAGAGCTGCTGGAGGAGCACCACACCCCTCGGCGTCCACCCACTGGGGGCCGTCCTGCTGCAGACAATCCCTTACGCCTCAATGCCCGGCATTTTCCCTCAAAAGTACCTCAAACTGCTGCACAAGGTAGTCGCACACGGAGGCACTGCAAAGTCTGCCTTTCCAGCACCAGGAGGAGGAAGCAGAGGAAGTTGACTAAGTACATGTGTGTACCTTGTGACATACCCCTGTGTGTTGCGCCGTGCTTTGGGGAGTACCATACGCTCAAGCACTATTGAGCACATCTGCAGCAATTACTGACAGACTGAATTGAAAGGTGACCTGCCATGATACAATGACTTTAGGGGTGGGGATGCAGTTTTTGTTCAACCGCTACGTGAATATTGAATTATGGGCTAGGCATGTTTGTAATGAAATGACAGTTGTCATTGTCTTTTCTTTCATTTTTCCCCTCCAGTAAAACTGTAAAGAAGTGTATGTTCAAAGAATATGTTGTTAGAATACAAAAGCTAGCCTCACTCTTCATGAACAAAGATGTCAGCAACTCCACTTCCAGTGATGTTGGCAAATTACGTTCAATATGGTTTGTTTCTGAAAGTAAAGAATATAGATGAATGATTAGTAATTACAGTAGAATATCAGGAATTAGCAATAAAACAACATTACACTGCTATAAGAATAATAAATTGCATTTACAACATGTATAAATGCACCAGTAACTGAATAGCTCCACAAGGGGGCAGGACAGAGCTATGTTTAACTGGCCAAATAAATACACAGGCCTGGTCATGAGGGCATCTTCAAAAGGGTACAACACAAGCTTATACTTCTCTGGCGTGATTAGCAGTTTTTTACAGAACTAATGGAAGAATGTACATAAGCACAATTGAGTATAACACCATAAAGATTATGCAATTAGTACCTTGCATATCGGCAGTTATAAAGAAATAGACAGGATACATATTGCTCCATACATGCATATCTTGTGCTACAGTTGAAATGAGTTAAAACGATAACACAGAACCTGTATTATGCTAAGGTAAATGCACATGTGTACAAAGTAATTATTATTAAGGAAAACAACATTGAAGGCAATGCAGTTTGGGAAAGTTTTGTTCTGACTGGAGATGCACAAATGTCTGCATACTTGACCTGGGGAAACACTGGGGGACCGCTTGGGCTCTCATCCAAGAGAGAAGTTGCCTGGCTCATTTAAACATTAGCATAACATGTCTCAAATGTAAATTGCCCACGACAGTGAAATGGGCTAGCAAATTCTGTGTATTAATGAGGCGGAATGCACCTAATTTCAGAGTGACATTTGAAGATAATTTGAAATTGAAACAGCCTATAGATCATTAGCACACAGTGTGCTGTGCTTTGAAGGCAGCAGGGGTTAACTGTCCTGTTGTGTAACAGTCACATTTTGGTACAGAGAGCGCATTCTGACATCACAAGCATAAAACCGGACATTTGGAACTCCCGTGTGAAAAGGTCAAACATTTATACTTTCCGGAAAATATATCCTTCTGTCCAAGAGTATTTTTCGTCCATTTTGACCCTATGGTACTCATTCATGATATTGTTTGAAGTTGAACCTTTTGGGAAGTAATTATATACAGTGGAGTCGTAAGTGCAAACTGTTTAAAGAGATATTCCAGAGGCTTGAAAAAGACCTCGGTATTTTTTTATTTTTTCAACCTCCCGTTTTGGACTTGACGCGTCAGTGTATGGCTCATACATGCATAATATACAATCTACCTGACATTTAGTGCTTGTACCTGTCATGTAGTGAATGTGCACGCTCTGAAGTCGCAGGGCTGCATGGGTTTACCATTAGTTATCTTAATAACAGCGAAAATACACGGAACAAAAATAGAAACGTAACATGTAAAGTGTTGGTCCCGTGTTTCATAAGCTGAAATAAAAGATCCCATAAATGTTACATTCACACAAAAAAAAACGTATTTCTCTAAAATATCAAATCTCAAATATATTTAGATTTGTTTAACCCTTTTCTGTTCACTACATGATTCCATATGTGTTATTTCATAGTTTTTATGTCTTCACTATTATTTTACAATGTAGAAAATATTACAAATAAAGAAAAACCCTGGAATTAGTAGGTGTGTCATATCAGTTACACATACATGTCAGTACATATACACAACAACTAGGTCACAGACGTTGTCCCATGAGGTGTTGCTTTATTTGTTTTTTGAAACCAGGTTTTCTGTTCACTAGCACTATATAAGATGGAAGGGAGTTCTGTGCCCTCATGGCTCTGTATAATAGTGTATGTTTCCTTGAATTTGTCCGTGACCTAGGGACTGTGAAAAGACCCCTGGTGGCATGTCTGGTGGGGTAAGTCTGTGTAAGTTGACAATGCAAACAATTTGAGGCAGTCAGTTTTTCCTCCACTCTCAGCTAAGAGAGACTGGCATGCATAGTATTAATACTCATTACAATGAAGAGCAAGACGTGCCGCTCTGTTCTGGGCCAGCTGCAGCTTAACTAGGTCTTTCTTTGCAGCACTTGACCATATGAATGGACAATAATCAAGATAAGATAAAACTAGAGGCCGCAGGACTTGTGGAGTGTGGTGTCAAAAAAAAGCATCTCTTTATTACGGACAGACCTCACTCCATCTTTACAACCACTGAATCTATATGTTTTTACCATGACAGTTTACAATCTAACATAACATCAAGTCATTTAGTCACTTCAAGTTGTTAAACAGCCACACCATTCATTACCAAATTCAGAGATGTTCAGGACCAGTTTATTACAGGCCACCCATTCCAAAACCGACGGCAGTGACTTCATTACCTGTGGTTGCTGATGTGTATATGGTTGAAGCATCAGCAAACGGTGCATTCGGAAAGTTTTCAGACCCCTTGACCTTTTCCACATTTTGTTACATTACAGCCTTATTGTAAAATTCATTCAATTGTCTTTTTCCCTCATCAATCTACACACAACACCCCATAATGACAAAGCTAAAAGACTTAAATATCACATTTACAAAGGATTTCAGACCCTTTACTCAGTACTTTGTTGAAGCACCTTTGGCAGTGATTACAGCCCCGAGTCTTCTTGGGTATGACACTACAAGCTTGGCACACTTGTATTTGGGGAGTTTCTCCCATTCTTCTCTGCAGATCCTCTCAAGCGCTGTCAGGTTTGATGCAAAGCTATTTTCAGGTCTCTCCAGAGTTGTTTGATCGGGTTCAAGTCCGGGCTCTGGCTGGGCCACTCAAGGAAATTCAGAGACTTGTCCCGAAGCCACTCCTGCATTGTCTGTGCTGTCTGCTTAGTGTCGTTGTCCTGTTGGAAGGTGAACCTTCGCCCCAGTCTGAGGTCCTATGCGCTCTGGAGAAGGTTTTCATCAAGGATCTCTCTGTACTTTGCTTCGTTCATCTTTACATCGATCGTGACTAGTCTCCCAGTCCCTACAGCTGAAAAACCTCTGCATAGCATGATCTTGCCACCACCATGCTTCACTGTAGGCATGGTGCCAGGTTTCCTCCAGGCGTGACGCTTGGCATTCAGGCCAAAGAGTTCAATCTTGGTTTCAACAGACCAGGGAATCTTGTTTCTAATGGTCTGACAGTCCTTTAGGTGCATTTTGGCGAACTCCAAGCGGATTGCCATGTGCCTTTTACTGAGGAGTGGCTTCCGTCTGGCCACGCTACCATAAAGGCCTGATTGGTGGAGTGCTGCAGAGATGGTTGTCCTTCTGGAAGGTTCTCCCATCTCCACATAGGAACTCTAGAGCTCTGTCAGAGTGACCATTGGGTTTTTAGTCACCTCCCTGACCAAGGGCTTTCCCCCCTGATTGCTCCTGAGTGGCGCAGCTGTCTAAAGCACTGCATCTCAGTGCTAGAGGCGTCACTATCTCAGTGCTAGAGGCGTCACTGGTTCAATTCCAGGCTGTATCACAATCGACTGTGATTGGATGACCCACAATTAGCCCTGCGTTGTCCGGATTTGGCCGGGGTAGGCTGTCATTGTAAATAAGAGTTTGATCTTAACTGACTTGCCTAGTAAAATAAATACATTATGGAAACTCAAAGGAGTCATAACTAACCGCCCCAGTGTCTTGCCATAGCCCCCCAACACACATCGCAGCTTGTGCTGACACAATGCAGCGGAGATACAGATTTTGCTCCAACCTGTCACGCAATCATTTTAAATGTTTTGACATTTTTATATAGGGACATAAAACTAAAACTGAGGGGCCACAAGTTTCAACTGAGGGGGCTAAGCTCCCTTTTGCCCCCTCGTGGATCCTGCCCAGAGCATACCCACTTAGCCATGTTGGTAATAATGTGGCCAGTTCCTGCCCATGAGCATCATTGCATGCCTTAACAGCTAGCTCTCAATGTGATTTCCACAGAGAAAAACATTCCTTATCTTTGCCATCTCCATGAAAACTAGAGGGGAGTTCAACTCTATAGTGGATTACCAGGTTGGTATTGTCAAAGACAGTACAATATGAAGAAAGGCAGAAACTGCTTTTCCAATATGAATCTCTTATCACACTTGTAGGCGATGTCATGGCAACGTTGGCCAGCTAAGCTCATGCACAGAAACACGTCAGTGCAAGATGACTGGTCTAACAGTCGTCTTGCACCAAACTGGCACTCCTTCCATATGAAGTCATTTTTTATGGAAATGAAAACGTGTCAGTTTGTCACTTTCACGAGGTTGGAGCAATAACATGTTCAACTACATTGGCTCAAATTTAGGTTGTGCTTTTAGATTTTGATCAAATTAACAACTAAGTAAGAATTTTTCACTTCTCTCATTGACTTCTCAAACCCCAAACCATGGCCCGGTCTGCTTGGTTTGGTAATTGGATACTGCTCTAACTTGAATACTCTGTTAACAGTCAGTTTGTAATCCCCACAGATTCTCACAGTGTTGTCAGGTTTTAAAACATGCACTATGGGAGTTGCCCATTCTGAGAATTTGACTGGTTCCATAATGTCCTCTTTGAAAAGACGGTCAATCTCTGGCTTCATGGCATAAGACACAGGTCTTGGTTTATAATACCTTGATATGTACACCTTGTCTATATAGATTTTAGCTGGGGGCCTTTCAGTGTTGCAAGTTCCTCCTTGAACACATTCCCGTGTTTTGTCAACACATCTTACAATGTCCACTGTTGACCTTCATCAATCTGATTTAATGTTCCCCAGTCTAACTTCAGTTCTTTTATCTCGGCCTGACCGAGCAGGTTTGGTCCGGTGCCTGATATGGCCACTACAGGTAGCTGTGGCACTGTGTCTCTGTGCTTTACAGTTACATTAGCTGCACCTAATGTGTCTAGTCTCTCACCTGTATACGGTTTCAGATGCAGAGAAGAAGTCTTTAAGTCTGGAACTGTCCCACAACTCTGAGTAAGTACTCTGACCTGTTCATTGTGGTTACACTGCACCTTGTATCCACTTGCTTAGCTTGTGCACACTTCTCTGGAATGTCTCTTGCTTCATAGCAAGTCATATTAGCAATGTCCACACATTTCTTTTACATCCTTGTTGGCAGTCTACATTGCTTGAGCAAGGACCAATGCTTTATCAAAAGTAAGTCCAGTCTCAGATAATAACTTCAGTTGGATCCGGTCATTATTTGTGCCGCAGACTAGCCTATTTCTCAGCATTTCCATCAGATTGTCTCCATAATTGTAATCGTGTGCCAGTTTACGCAACACAGCTACATAGTCCACAACACTCTCGTCCCCATTTCTGTTCCTTGAAATAAACCTTTGCACAATCTCACTCGGCTTCGGGTTGAAATGTGCTTTTAGCAATTAGCTTCTTAAAAGTGTTTATTTCCTGGCTTCCAAAGACTAACCAGATTTCTCATAAGACTGTAGCAGGTTTGGCTTCCCACTGAACTCAACAGAATGGCTGTTTTCTTGTCATCATTTCTATTTTGTTTTCCTCAAAAAATGGCCAAGTATGTCACAGTATTCCACCCAAGATTGAGTCTGATGATCAAAGGGAGATCCCAATCCTACAGTGACAGCCATATCTCTGTTAGCAACTACCCTACATGACCAAAAGTATGTATGTAATTTAATAATTCCAATATGTTTTCATTAATTGAATTCACTTACTCTATTTTATAAGAATTTGTAAGATTCTGATTTGCATAAAATAGACAGAGACCAGTCTTGTAAAAATTAGATAATAGTATTTATTCTCGGAGCGCACTGCCATGAACGCACGAACAACAGTTTATATACAAAATATGTCATAGGTTATAAAATGTCCTTCTTCCTATCGACAAGGGCAGAACAGGTTCAGAAGTTTATTCCAACCCCCTCGCTCGCTCACTCCAGACACACACTTACCAAGATTAATTTCTGAAATCTCACCTTCGTCTATCACTAGTCATAAGACAGCTCCAGATAATGGAAAACCTAGGAAAACACTCTCTGCCTTATCTAAACATCCCAGAGCTAAGTTGAGTCGGTTCAACCATAGGTTAACGATCCTTTCTGCTTACTTAAAAGCCACAATTCCAGTCATCTCCAACCTGGCTGGAATGGTATTTACTTTATTTAATTACCCCTTGTTTCATGCGCCACAATCCCTTCCTTATGAGTTAATATTATTAATCAGATATAATAAAACAGAGTATAAGTTTCATTAGTTATAGTTCTATTTAAAATGTAGATATTGTTTAGTCATTATTCATAAAATTCCTAACAACACCTGCTCGTCGAACATTTAATTCCAAAATCATGATCATTAATATGGAGTTGGTCCACCCTTTGCTGTTATAACAGCCTCCACTCTTCCTGGAAGGCTTTCCATTAGATGTTGGAACATTGCTGCTGGAACTTTCTTCCAATGAGCCACAAGGCATAAGTGAGGTTGGGCACTGATGTTGGGGGATTAGGCCTGAATCGCAATCGGCGCTCCAATTCATCCCAAAGGTGCTCGATGGGGTTGAGGTCAGGGGTCTGTGCAGGCCAGTCAAGTTCTTCCACAGCGATCTCGACAAACCATTTATGTGATTTGGTTTGAAGAAGAATCTTTAACCTGACAAAGTAACGTTAGGATATGTCAGTTATCCCATGAGAGCTTTTGTGCCCAACCCACTATGATGTTTCAGGTCCCAAGCTTATGGTCATGTTGTAGCAGTATGTAGGATTTTACTGCAGAGGAGTTGCAGGGTGTGTTGAATGGAAATGTCCTGTCCTCACAGGCCTAGATGGGTGAAGATGAGAGCACAGAGAGTGTGAATGAGTGGGTTACAGTGGCAAAAAAGAAAGGAAACGAGAAGTAAAGTTGTGGTGGAAAATAGGAAACCCCTAGACTCGTTTTAAATCGGAGTGAGGGTTTTGAGCCAATGTAACCTGGGAGATCCTTTTGAAGTCTTGATAAATGTCATGAATGCATTGGGTGAAGTGTCGTCAGTGAGGGTCACAAGACATGGGCTTATTTAGACTTTTTTGTGTCCATGAAGCAGAAGAAGCATGCATTGGGCCTTAAGTAGATATATGAGTGGAATTTTTTTGTGTATGGATCATCAAAGCAGAGTACCTATAAATGGGGTTATCTTTAAGGTGGCGCATACCGTGCATGCAGATGTAATACTTGAGGAAGTAGGTGGAGTGGTTGGTTTACGTCAACTGACCCGTAGGAGACAGTAGATGGAGTGAAGAAATTCACTTCATCCATACTTTAGTTTTTTGATGAAGAGTCTCTCCCTTCTCATGTAAAGTTGGACTACATGAGATACGCTGTAAGAGCTTTTGTGCACAAACCCCTATAGTGTCATAAATGCGAAAGATTTGGACTTGTCAAGTGTATGCAGACGGGAAGAGGAACGAATGCCAGTGGAGGTTAGATGTTGCAATTGTGATGGCAGACATGCGGCCAAATTCCCCTGTTAGGGTGAAGGAGACAGAGATGGCAAGAGTAAGGGCTGTCCAACGTGTCTCCTACTTGAAAGCGGTGAAAAGAGTTGAAGGAGCGGGTAGAGCTGAAGAATAAATGGTAGTAGAGCCTACACCAGTGATTGTTTCTCAGCAACTGAGTGGTCCTAATATATTGAATGTTAAAAATATGGACTTTGTAGCATTTATTGCAATGTTCATAAACTGAACAGCACAAACGGAGAAGAAACCAGAGAACATTTGAATCATTGTGAGTGCAGTAGAACACTTTTTGGGCCTCCTGTCAAAGGATGTTCTGCCCTCACAGGCCCCTGAGACTGTGTAGGGATGTGACTTGAATTGGAATGTAACTAAAGAAGTGAGATGGGTTTTTTAATGTGTCTAATTTTTGTATTTTTGATAATGTGGGTTTTTTCCTCCCTTTTTTAAAATGTTTTTTTTCCTATCTATAGTTTACCACCCAAACAGTGTGTGTGTGTGTGTGTGTGTGTGTGTGTGTGTGTGTGTGTGTGTGTGTGTGTGTGTGTGACCATTTCTTAGCAATTTCTTCTTAGCTAGCTACATAGCCGTCTTTGTATCAAAGATAATTGCGTAATTATCGTATTTCGTCGTCCTAACGTAGTCTACACTGCTATCTGCCCAGCAGCTAGCTACGTCTACCGTCTACTAGCACTGTAGAAACTATTACACTCAACTGAACGACTCGATTAGTGTAGTGTTAGCTAGCTACATAGTTGTCTTTGCTGTCTTCGTATCCAAGATAATTGTGTAGTTTAGAGTGTGTAGACTTAGAGTGATTATCTTAATTTACCGAGGTTAGCTAGCCAGCTATTTGTCGTCCTTAACGTAAGAGATACTGCTAGCTAGCTAGCCAACAGCTAGCCAACGTCTACCGAATTAACTTCAACAATCCGGTCAACATTCCGCTTCGCTCCACAGGTAGTATCACATTTTCATTTCACTTCATTACAGTACAACGGTTTGATTTGCTTGATCGTAGCTAGCTAGCTACATAGCCGTCTTTGTATCTAAGACAATTGTGTAGTCTAGAGCGATTTTCTAGGTTAGCTAGCCAGCTATTGTCGTTCTTTTAACGTAACGTAATCAACACTGCTAGCTAGCCAGCTAGCCCCCGAATAGCAGCACTGTAGAAACTATTACACTCGACGGAACGACTTGATTAGTGTAGTGTCAACAACGCAGCCACTGCCAGCTAGCCTACTCCAGCAGTACTGTATCATTTCAATCATTTTAGTCAATAAGATTCTTGCTACGTAAGCTTAACTTTCTGAACATTCGAGACGTGTAGTCCACTTGTCATTCCAATCTCCTTTGCATTAGCGTAGCCTCTTCTGTAGCCTGTCAACTATGTGTCTATCTATCCCTGTTCTCTCCTCTTTGCACAGACCATACAAACGCTCCACACCGCGTGGCCGCGGCCACCCTAATCTGGTGGTCCCAGCGCGCACGACCCACGTGGAGTTCCAGGTCTCCGGTAGCCTCTGGAACTGCCGATCTGCGGCCAACAAGGCAGAGTTCATCTCAGCCTATGCCTCCCTCCAGTCCCTCGACTTCTTGGCACTGACGGAAACATGGATCACCACAGATAACACTGCTACTCCCACTGCTCTCTCTTCGTCCGCCCACGTGTTCTCGCACACCCCGAGAGCTTCTGGTCAGCGGGGTGGTGGCACCGGGATCCTCATCTCTCCCAAGTGGTCATTCTCTCTTTCTCCCCTTACCCATCTGTCTATCGCCTCCTTTGAATTCCATGCTGTCACAGTTACCAGCCCTTTCAAGCTTAACATCCTTATCATTTATCGCCCTCCAGGTTCCCTCGGAGAGTTCATCAATGAGCTTGATGCCTTGATAAGCTCCTTACCTGAGGACGGCTCACCTCTCACAGTCCTGGGCGACTTTAACCTCCCCACGTCTACCTTTGACTCATTCCTCTCTGCCTCCTTCTTTCCACTCCTCTCCTCTTTTGACCTCACCCTCTCACCTTCCCCCCTACTCACAAGGCAGGCAATACGCTCGACCTCATCTTTACTAGATGCTGTTCTTCCACTAACCTCATTGCAACTCCCCTCCAAGTCTCCGACCACTACCTTGTATCCTTTTCCCTCTCGCTCTCATCCAACACTTCCCACACTGCCCCTACTCGGATGGTATCGCGCCGTCCCAACCTTCGCTCTCTCTCCCCCGCTACTCTCTCCTATTCCATCCTATCATCTCTTCCCTCTGCTCATACCTTCTCCAACCTATCTCCTGATTCTGCCTCCTCAACCCTCCTCTCTTCCATTTCTGCATCCTTTGACTCTCTATGTCCCCTATCCTCCAGGCCGGCTCGGTCCTCCCCTCCCGCTCCGTGGCTCGACGACTCATTGCGAGCTCACAGAACAGTGCTCCGGGCAGCCGAGCGGAAATGGAGGAAAACTCGCCTCCCTGCGGACCTGGCATCCTTTCACTCCCTCCTCTCTACATTTTCCTCCTCTGTCTCTGCTGCTAAAGCCACTTTCTACCACTCTAAAATCCAAGCATCTGCCTCTAACCCTAGGAAGCTCTTTGCCACCTTCTCCTCCCTCCTGAATCCTCCTCCCCCTCCCCCCCTCCTCCCTCTCTGCAGATGACTTCGTAAACCATTTTGAAAAGAAGGTCGACGACATCCGATCCTCGTTTGCTAAGTCAAACGACACCGCTGGTTCTGCTCACACTGCCCTACCCTGTGCTCTGACCTCTTTCTCCCCTCTCTCTCCAGATGAAATCTCGCTTCTTGTGACGGCCGGCCGCCCAACAACCTGCCCGCTTGACCCTATCCCCTCCTCTCTTCTCCAGACCATTTCCGGTGACCTTCTCCCTTACCTCACCTCGCTCATCAACTCATCCCTGACCGCTGGCTACGTCCCTTCCGTCTTCAAGAGAGCGAGAGTTGCACCCCTTCTGAAAAAACCTACACTCGATCCCTCCGATGTCAACAACTACAGACCAGTATCCCTTCTTTCTTTTCTCTCCAAAACTCTTGAACGTGCCATCCTTGGCCAGCTCTCCCGCTATCTCTCTCAGAATGACCTTCTTGATCCAAATCAGTCAGGTTTCAAGACTAGTCATTCAACTGAGACTGCTCTTCTCTGTATCACGGAGGCGCTCCGCACTGCTAAAGCTAACTCTCTCTCCTCTGCTCTCATCCTTCTAGACCTATCGGCTGCCTTCGATACTGTGAACCATCAGATCCTCCCCTCCACCCTCTCCGAGTTGGGCATCTCCGGCGCGGCCCACGCTTGGATTGCGTCCTACCTGACAGGTCGCTCCTACCAGGTGGCGTGGCGAGAATCTGTCTCCTCGCCACGCGCTCTCACCACTGGTGTCCCCCAGGGCTCTGTTCTAGGCCCTCTCCTATTCTCGCTATACACCAAGTCACTTGGCTCTGTCATAACCTCACATGGTCTCTCCTATCATTGCTATGCAGACGACACACAATTAATCTTCTCCTTTCCCCCTTCTGATGACCAGGTGGCGAATCGCATCTCTGCATGTCTGGCAGACATATCAGTGTGGATGACGGATCACCACCTCAAGCTGAACCTCGGCAAGACGGAGCTGCTCTTCCTCCCGGGGAAGGACTGCCCGTTCCATGATCTCGCCATCACGGTTGACAACTCCATTGTGTCCTCCTCCCAGAGCGCTAAGAACCTTGGCGTGATCCTGGACTACACCCTGTCGTTCTCAACTAACATCAAGGCGGTTGCCCGTTCCTGTAGGTTCATGCTCTACAACATCCGCAGAGTACGACCCTGCCTCACACAGGAAGCGGTGCAAGTCCTAATCCAGGCACTTGTCATCTCCCGTCTGGATTACTGCAACTCGCTGTTGGCTGGGCTCCCTGCCTGTGCCATTAAACCCCTACAACTCATCCAGAACGCCGCAGCCCGTCTGGTGTTCAACCTTCCCAAGTTCTCTCACGTCACCCCGCTCCTCCGCTCTCTCCACTGGCTTCCAGTTGAAGCTCGCATCCGCTACAAGACCATGGTGCTTGCCTACGGAGCTGTGAGGGGAACGGCACCGCAGTACCTCCAGGCTCTGATCAGGCCCTACACCCAAGCAAGGGCACTGCGTTCATCCACCTCTGGCCTGCTCGCCTCCCTACCATTGAGGAAGTACAGTTCCCGCTCAGCCCAGTCAAAACTGTTCGCTGCTCTGGCCCCCCAATGGTGGAACAAACTCCCTCACGACGCCAGGACAGCGGAGTCAATCACCACCTTCCGGAGACACCTGAAACCCCACCTCTTCAAGGAATACCTAGGATAGGATAAAGTAATCCTCCTCACCCCCCCCTTAAATGATTTAGATGCACTATTGTAAAGTGGCTGTTCCACTGGATGTCAGAAGGTGAATTCACCAATTTGTAAGTCGCTCTGGATAAGAGCGTCTGCTAAATGACTTAAATGTAAAATGTAAATGTGTGTGTGTTGTCTATGTGTCTGTGCCTATGTTTGTGTTGCTTCACAGTCCCCGCTGTTCTTTAAGGTGTTTTTTACCTGTTTTTTAAATCTAATTTTACTGCTTGCATCAGTTACTTGATGTGGAATAGAGTTCCATATAGTCATGGCTCTATTTGGTACTGTGCGCCTCCGATAGTCTGTTCTGGACTTGGGGACTGTGAAGAGACCTCTTGTGGTGTCTGAGCTGTGTGCCAGTAGTTGAGACAGACAGCTCGCTGTATTGAACATGTCAATACCTCTCATAAATATAAGTAGTGATGAAGTCAATCTCTCCTCCACTTTGAGCCATGAGAGATTGACATGCATATTATTAATATTAGCTCTCTGTGTACATCCAGGGCCAGCTTTGCTGCCCTGTTCTGAGCCAATTGCAATTCTCCTAAGTCCTTTTTTGTGGCACCTGACCACACGACTGAACAGTAGTTAAGCTGTGATTAAACTAGGGCCTGTAGGACCTGCCTTGTTGATAGTGTTGTTAAGAAATCAGAGCATTGCTTTATTATAGACAGACTTCTCCCCATCTTGGCTACTACTGTATCAATATGTTTTGACCATGACAGTTTACAATCTAGGGTTACTCCAAGCAGTTTAGTCATCTTAACTTGCTCAATTTCCACATTATTTATTACACAAGATTTATTTGAGGTTTAGGGTTTAATGAATGATTTGCCCCAAATACAATGCTTTTAGTTTTAGAAATATTTGGGCTAATTTATTCCTTGCCATCCACTCTGAAACTAACTGCAGCTCTTTGTTATGTGTTGTAGTCATTTCAGTCGTTGTAGTAGCTAACGTTTAGTGTTGAGTCATCCGCATACATAGGCACTCTGGATTTACTCAAAGTCAGTGGCATGTCGAATTCCTGATTTTACCTGGATTATGTTTGAGAGGCTTCCATTGAAGAATAACCTCTGTGTTCTGTTAGACAAGTAACAGTTTATCCACATTATAGCAGGGGGTGTAAAGCCATAACACATACTGTACGTTTTTCCTGCAGCAGACAATGATTGGAAATGTCAAAAGCTGCACTGAAGTCTAACAAGACGGCCCCCACAATCATTTTTTCATCAATTTCTCTCAGCCAATCATCAGTCATTTTTGTAAGTGCTGTGCTTGTTGAATGTCCTTCCCTATAAGCATGCTGAAAGTCTGTTGTCAATTTGTTTACTATGAAATAGCATTGTATCTGGTCAAACACTATTTTTTTAGGTTTTAAGGGTTGGTAACAAGCTGATTAATTGGCTATTTGAGCCAGTAAAGGGAGCTTTACTATTCTTGGGTAGCGGAATGACTTTAGCCTCCCTCCAAGCCTGAGGACACACACTTTCTAGTAGGCTTAAATTGAAGATGTGGCAAATAGGAGTGGCAATATCGTCTGCTATTATCCTCAGTAATTTCCCATCCAGATTGTCAGAACCTGGTGGCTTGTCATTGTTGAAAGACAATAATAATTGTTTCACCGCTTCCACACTGACGGAATTCAAAAGTACAATTCCTGTCTTTCAAAATTTGGTCCGATATACTTGCATGTGTACAGTCATGGCCAAACGTTTTGAGAATGACACAAATATTAATTTCCACAAAGTTTGCTGCTTCAGTGTCTTTAAATATTTTTGTCAGATGTTACTATGGAATAGTGAAGTATAATTACAAGCATTTCATAAGTGTCAAAGGCTTTTATTGACAATTACATGAAGTTGATGCAAGGAGTCAATATTTGCAGTGTTGACCCTTATTTTTCAAGACCTCTGCAATACACCCTGGCATGCTGTCAATTAACTTCTGGGTTACATCCTGATTGATGGCAGCCCCTTCTTGCATAATCAATGCTTGGAGTTTGTCAGAATATGTGGGTTTTTATTTGTCCACCCGCCTCTTGAGGATTGACCACAAGTTCTCAATGGGATTAAGGTCTGGGGAGTTTCCTGGTCATGGACCCAAATATCTATGTTAGGTTCCCCGAGCAAACTTAGTTACTGGCAGCACTTTTGCCTTATGGCAAGGTGCTCCATCATGCTGGAAAGGGCATTGTTTGTCACCAAACTGTTCCTGGATTTTTGGGAGAAGTTGCTCTCGGAGGATGTGTTGTTTCATTCTTTATTCATGGCTGTGTTCTTAAGCAAAATTGTGAGTGAGCCCCCTCCCTTGGCTGAGAAGCAACCCCACACATGAATGGTCTCAGGATGCTTTACTGTTGGCATGGCCAGGACTGATGGTAGCGCTCACCTTGTCTTCTCCGGACAAGCTTTTTCCGGATGCCCCAAACAATCGGAAAGGGGATTCATCAGAGAAAATGACTTTACCCCAGTCCTCAGCAGTCCAATCCATGTACCTTTTGCAGAATATCAGTCTGTCCCTGATATTTTTCCTGGAGAGAAGTGGCTTCTTTGCTGCCTTTCTTGACACCAGGCCATCCTCCAAAAGTCTTCACCTCACTGTGCGTGCAGCTGCACTCACACCTGCATGCTGCTATTCCTGCGCAAGCTCTGTACTGGTGGTGCCCCGATCCCACAGCTGAATCAACTTTAGGAGACGGTCCTGGCGCTTGAAGTTCTTCATACCAGTCATACCAGACATACCTCAAGAGACGTGCAGCTGTAATTGCTGCAAAAGGTGGCTCTACAAAGTATTGACTTTGGAGGGGTGAATAGATATGCACACTCAAGTTTTCATTTTTTTGTCTTATTTAAAACGAAAGAAAATGTACGCCTACCACGTTGCACCTTGGTCTTTATTTAACGACGGACGTTACACAAACCCCCCCCCCCCCCCCAAAATCTATTTTAATTCCAGGTTGTAAGGCAATAAAAAAGGAAAAATGCAAAGGGGGGTGAATACTTTCGCAAGCCACAGTAGTCCTCCGCAAGCAAGCAATTGCTACATTGAAAATCAGCGTGTACCACGTTGTCCCGGAATAAAGCAAAGTAAATACCGCCCTTGCAGTGCTGGAAACTTTCAATAGTGGTTTCCATTTGAGACCCGCCAAACCAACTAGGAGGCTCGCTGGGCTTTCGTGTCTCTCCCCCCTATGCGGAATCTAGTAGGATCCTGGGACAGCAATTTAGCCCAACAGAGCCACAGGTGGCAACTGCAGAGAAATACCTGGGTGTATGAGATTTTACTGCAGAAGAGTTAATGGGGTGGTGATTTACTGTAGGTGTAGGGTTAGTTGGATTATAGTGGTGAATGCAAAAGGAAATAAGGGAAGTAAAGTGTGTGGCATACAGCAGATCAGCCACCAGAGGGAGACTCATCCAGGCCTGGTAACAGATGGAGTATACATCATGAGGCGATGGCTACATCTGCTGGACGTGCCAGGTCTCGAAGTCTCTCCAGCCAACTGGGGCTGATTGGGAGCTGGTGTTGAATCAAGGGCGGATTTCTCACCAGCTGTGCAAGGCCCATAAAGCTGCCAGAAGGGCAGCACACAGGAGGAATGGGGGAAGAAAGGACTCCCATGGTATGGTTGACGGTTGCAGAGCTAAGAAGAGGGAGTTCAGTTTTGTGCCCGACAGGATACAGCCAGAACTGGAATACCAGAAGACGGCATCCCGGAGAGGTTCTCATAGGGGAGATCCATCATTTTCTTTTTGATCTATTATTTAAATAAACACCCTTGAAACTGAGCTAATTCTTCTCTGTCCGTGTCTGATATTGGTAAACGTCTTGACCAAACCCCCTGGTCTGCCACAAGTGGTGGAGAATGCGGGCACGTCTGATAGCGTGGTAAGATCAGGGTTGACGTTTACACAGTATCAGCATGGACGAGTTGATAGCTCAGTTCGTCCGGGCCCAACAAGCACAACAGGCGGTTCAGGAACGAAAGCTGGAGGAACAGCAACTACAAAACGTCCGCCAAGTTGAGGAAGTCAGGAAGCTGCAAGGTGGAGCGTCTCCTGGATCACGCTGTGAACTATGTCACCTCCTGTTGGGCACACCACAAATCAACTGCCCCCATGGTCCCGGTGAAGGTGGACGGACACAACACGGAAGTGCTATTAGACTCCGGAAGCTTGGTTACGCTCGTAACCACGAGCCTGCTGAACCAGGAGACTGAACGGGTTAGGAAGATGTCCATTTCCTGTGTTCACGGAGACACAAAGTGTTATCCCACCGTATGGACCAATATCGTGACGCCTCAAGGGAGCTGTCAGATGATGGTGGGTGCAGTACCAGAGCTGCCGATACCTCTCCTAGTGGGACGGGATTGTCCGCTGTTCGTGGCCCTATGGGGGCACGAATTGAGGAAGAAGGTACGAGCCAGCCAAAGAAGAGAGCGGGGACGACGAATAGCCTGTGCGGCCCGGAAGCAACCGGTTAACCAGCATGTATCTACGGCTCTGGAGTCTGAGTCGGAGGGGGCGCCGGAACCCGATTCCCCTGGGGAACCCCTGGAGGAGGAGCCCATCCTCCCCCTCCTAGATTTCGAGGGGCCAGGAGAGACCCCGCTGGGGGCCAACTGAGGGGACAATTCGGGACGGCCCAGTGGGAGGATCCAAACTTGAAAGCTGTCGCCGCCCAAGTGATTGCGGTGGTTGGACAGCTACTTCCGGGGGTGAGTGACTGGCAATACCCCCATTTCCAAATTAAGAATAACCTTTTGTATCAGGTGTCGCGCCAACAGGGGGAATCTTCGAGAGGTACTGTTGCTGCCCCGACGGTACGTAGGAACCGTTCTTCAGCTGGACCACACCCACCTGTTGGGGGCACACCTGGGAATGCAGAAGACCCGGGAACGGATCGCTGCCCGGTTCCACTAGCCCGGGATGTCAACTCACTGCCCCGAAATCACACTTCAGAAACCCTCTGGTACCCCTGCCAAAAATCAGGGTGCCCTTTGAACGCATCGCCATGGACATAGTAGGACGCCTGGTAAAGACTGCACGAGGACACAGGTACATCTTGGTAATAGTGGACTATGCCACCTGGTATCTCGAGGCCATTCCCCTACGGGCGGCGGTGTCCGAGGGAATCACCCGGGAGCTGTTCCACCTCTTTAGCCGGGTGGGCATCCCAATCGAGATCCTGACAGACCAAGGTACGGAGTTTATGTCCCGCCTCATGAAAGAGTTGTGTGGCCTCCTGCAGATCAACTAGATCCGGACCTCAGTTTTTCACCTGCAGACGGATGGGCTCACCTGCTGCGGAAGGTCATCAAGCAGGACGGGAAGAACTGGGACCAGATACTACCACACTTAATGTTCTCAATCCGAGAGGGACCCCAATACTCCAATGGGTTTTCCCCGTTCAAACTCCTCTATGGGAGGAGGCCACGTGGCCTACTGGACCTCGCCAAGGAGGTGTGGGAAGCTCAACCGAACCCCTTACGCAGCGTGGTAGAGCACGTGGAGACGATGCGGGAGCGGATGACAGCCACATGGCCAGTCGTGAGGGAACATATGGAGAAGGCCCAACACACCCAAGCCCAGGAATACAAGCGGGGAGCCCAGCCCAGAGAATTCCAGGTGGGAGACAGGGTGTTGGTCTTGATCCCCACGGCCGAAAGTAAGTTCCTGGTAACATGGCACGGACCATACGAGGTGATCGAGAAGCTGGGACCTGTCAATGACCGCGTACGGCAACCGTGGAGACGGAACGCCCAACAGATTTACCACGTGAACCTGTTGAAGAAGTGGCACGAGAGGATAGCCTTGGCCGTGTTATGGTCAGGACCCAGGACGCTAACGGTACCAGTGGAGGTCCCGAGCAATGAGGACCTCGACCCAGCCCAGAAGCAAGAGCTTAGGGAGCTTGTTGATCGGAACACGGCAGTCTTCTCCGAGAAGCTGAGCCGCACGACCCTCATTGAACACCACATCTGTTCCCGGCCCGGGGAAACGGTATGAAAAAGGCCATATCGGATTCCGGAGGCCCGAAGGGAGGCCGTGAAACAGGAAGTGGAGGCTATGTTGAGGATGGGGGTCGTGGAATCAGTCCAACAGTGTGTGGTGCAGCCCCATCGTGTTGGTGCCCAAACTAGACGGTAGCCTACATTTCTGTAATGATTTCCGGGGGGTGAATGACATCCGCTTGTTCGACGCATATCCCATCCTGAGGGTGGACGAGCTCATCGACCGATTGGGTAAGGCCCGGTACATCAGCACCCTTGACCTGACCAAAGGTTATTGGCAGGTACCTTTGGCAGCCTCCTCCGGGGAGACGACGGCGGTTTCGACACCAGACGGGTTGTATCAGTACCGGGTGCTCCAGTTTGGTCTCCACGGAGCCCTGCCCACATTCCGGAGCGAGCGGTCGCATCTACACTTCGGTCCGCAGGTAGTATAACTTTTCATTACATTTTCATTACATTTCATTATAGTACAACGGTTTGATTTGTCTAATCTTAGCAATTTCGTCTTAGCTAGCTACATAGCCGCCTTTGAATCAAAGATAATTGCGTAATTATCGTATTTCGTCGTCCTAACGTAGTCTACACTGCTATCTGCCCAGCAGCTAGCTAACGTCCACCGTCTACTAGCACTGTAGAAACTATTACACTCAACTGAACGACTCGATTAGTGTAGTGTTAGCTAGCTACATAGTTGTCTTTGCTGTCTTCGTATCCAAGATAATTGTGTAGTTTAGAGTGTGTAGACTTAGAGTGATTATCTTAATTTACCGAGGTTAGCTAGCCAGCTATTTGTCGTCCTTAACGTAGGAGATACTGCTAGCTAGCTAGCCAACAGCTAGCCAACGTCTACCGAATTAAACTTCAACAACCCGGTTAACATTCCACTTCGCTCCACAGGTAGTATCACATTTTCATTTCACTTCATTACAGTACAACGGTTTGATTTGTTTGATCGTAGCTAGCTAGCTACATAGCCGTCTTTGTATCTAAGACAATTGTGTAGTCTAGAGCGATTTTCTAGGTTAGCTAGCCAGCTATTGTCGTTCTTTTAACGTAACGTAACGTAATCAACACTGCTAGCTAGCCAGCTAGCCCCGAATAGCAGCACTGTAGAAACTATTACACTCGACGGAACGACTTGATTAGTGTAGTGTCAACAACGCAGCCACTGCCAGCTAGCCTACTCCAGCAGTACTGTATCATTTCAATCATTTTAGTCAATAAGATTCTTGCTACGTAAGCTTAACTTTCTGAACATTCGAGACGTGTAGTCCACTTGTCATTCCAATCTCCTTTGCATTAGCGTAGCCTCTTCTGTAGCCTGTCAACTATGTGTCTATCTATCCCTGTTCTCTCCTCTCTGCACAGACCATACAAACGCTCCACACCGCGTGGCCGCGACCACCCTAATCTGGTGGTCCCAGCGCGCACGACCCACGTGGAGTTCCAGGTCTCCGGTAGCCTCTGGAACTGCCGATCTGCGGCCAACAAGGCAGAGTTCATCTCAGCCTATGCCTCCCTCCAGTCCCTCGACTTCTTGGCACTGACGGAAACATGGATCACCACAGATAACACTGCTACTCCTACTGCTCTCTCTTCGTCCGCCCACGTGTTCTCGCACACCCCGAGAGCTTCTGGTCAGCGGGGTGGTGGCACCGGGATCCTCATCTCTCCCAAGTGGTCATTCTCTCTTTCTCCCCTTACCCATCTGTCTATCGCCTCCTTTGAATTCCATGCTGTCACAGTTACCAGCCCTTTCAAGCTTAACATCCTTATCATTTATCGCCCTCCAGGTTCCCTCGGAGAGTTCATCAATGAGCTTGATGCCTTGATAAGCTCCTTTCCTGAGGACGGCTCACCTCTCACAGTCCTGGGCGACTTTAACCTCCCCACGTCTACCTTTGACTCATTCCTCTCTGCCTCCTTCTTTCCACTCCTCTCCTCTTTTGACCTCACCCTCTCACCTTCCCCCCTACTCACAAGGCAGGCAATACGCTCGACCTCATCTTTACTAGATGCTGTTCTTCCACTAACCTCATTGCAACTCCCCTCCAAGTCTCCGACCACTACCTTGTATCCTTTTCCCTCTCGCTCTCATCCAACACTTCCCACACTGCCCCTACTCGGATGGTATCGCGCCGTCCCAACCTTCGCTCTCTCTCCCCCGCTACTCTCTCCTATTCCATCCTATCATCTCTTCCCTCTGCTCATACCTTCTCCAACCTATCTCCTGATTCTGCCTCCTCAACCCTCCTCTCTTCCATTTCTGCATCCTTTGACTCTCTATGTCCCCTATCCTCCAGGCCGGCTCGGTCCTCCCCTCCCGCTCTGTGGCTCGACGACTCATTGCGAGCTCACAGAACAGTGCTCCGGGCAGCCGAGCGGAAATGGAGGAAAACTCGCCTCCCTGCGGACCTGGCATCCTTTCACTCCCTCCTCTCTACATTTTCCTCCTCTGTCTCTGCTGCTAAAGCCACTTTCTACCACTCTAAAATCCAAGCATCTGCCTCTAATCCTAGGAAGCTCTTTGCCACCTTCTCCTCCCTCCTGAATCCTCCTCCCCCCCCCTCCTCCCTCTCTGCAGATGACTTCGTAAACCATTTTGAAAAGAAGGTCGACGACATCCGATCCTCGTTTGCTAAGTCAAACGACACCGCTGGTTCTGCTCACACTGCCCTACCCTGTGCTCTGACCTCTTTCTCCCCTCTCTCTACAGATGAAATCTCGCTTCTTGTGACGGCCGGCCGCCCAACAACCTGCCCGCTTGACCCTATCCCCTCCTCTCTTCTCCAGACCATTTCCGGAGACCTTCTCCCTTACCTCACCTCGCTCATCAACTCATCCCTGACCGCTGGCTACGTCCCTTCCGTCTTCAAGAGAGCGAGAGTTGCACCCCTTCTGAAAAAACCTACACTCGACCCCTCCGATGTCAACAACTACAGACCAGTATCCCTTCTTTCTTTTCTCTCCAAAACTCATGAACGTGCCATCCTTGGCCAGCTCTCCCGCTATCTCTCTCAGAATGACCTTCTTGATCCAAATCAGTCAGGTTTCAAGACTAGTCATTCAACTGAGACTGCTCTTCTCTGTATCACGGAGGCGCTCCGCACTGCTAAAGCTAACTCTCTCTCCTCTGCTCTCATCCTTCTAGACCTATCGGCTGCCTTCGATACTGTGAACCATCAGATCCTCCTCTCCACCCTCTCCGAGTTGGGCATCTCCGGCGCGGCCCACGCTTGGATTGCGTCCCTACCTGACAGGTCGCTCCTACCAGGTGGCGTGGCGAGAATCTGTCTCCTCGCCACGCGCTCTCACCACTGGTGTCCCCCAGGGCTCTGTTCTAGGCCCTCTCCTATTCTCGCTTTAAAGTATTTTTTTTACTTAAGTATACACCAAGTCACTTGGCTCTGTCATAACCTCACATGGTCTCTCCTATCATTGCTATGCAGACGACACACAATTAATCTTCTCCTTTCCCCTTCTGATGACCAGGTGGCGAATCGCATCTCTGCATGTCTGGCAGACATATCAGTGTGGATGACGGATCACCACCTCAAGCTGAACCTCGGCAAGACGGAGCTGCTCTTCCTCCCGGGGAAGGACTGCCCGTTCCATGATCTAGCCATCACGGTTGACAACTCCATTGTGTCCTCCTCCCAGAGCGCTAAGAACCTTGGCGTGATCCTGGACTACACCCTGTCGTTCTCAACTAACATCAAGGCGGTTGCCCGTTCCTGTAGGTTCATGCTCTACAACATCCGCAGAGTACGACCCTGCCTCACACAGGAAGCGGTGCAAGTCCTAATCCAGGCACTTGTCATCTCCCGTCTGGATTACTGCAACTCGCTGTTGGCTGGGCTCCCTGCCTGTGCCATTAAACCCCTACAACTCATCCAGAACGCCGCAGCCCGTCTGGTGTTCAACCTTCCCAAGTTCTCTCACGTCACCCCGCTCCTCCGCTCTCTCCACTGGCTTCCAGTTGAAGCTCGCATCCGCTACAAGACCATGGTGCTTGCCTACGGAGCTGTGAGGGGAACGGCACCGCAGTACCTCCAGGCTCTGATCAGGCCCTACACCCAAACAAGGGCACTGCGTTCATCCATCTCTGGCCTGCTCGCCTCCCTACCACTGAGGAAGTACAGTTCCCGCTCAGCCCAGTCAAAACTGTTCGCTGCTCTGGCCCCCCAATGGTGGAACAAACTCCCTCACGACGCCAGGACAGCGGAGTCAATCACCACCTTCCGGAGACACCTGAAACCCCACCTCTTCAAGGAATACCTAGGATAGGATAAAGTAATCCTTCTCACCCCCCCTTAAATGATTTAGATGCACTATTGTAAAGTGGCTCTTCCACTGGATGTCAGAAGGTGAATTCACCAATTTGTAAGTCGCTCTGGATAAGAGGGTCTGCTAAATGACTTAAATGTAATGTAAATGTAATTCCAACGGCTGATGAACAGAGTGATTCGACCCCACCAACAATACGCAGCGGGATATCTGGATGATATCATCACCTACAGCCAAGGTTGGGAAGAGCACTTGACGCGCCTCCAGGCGGTGCTGAACGAGCTCAGACAAGCCGTGTTGACCGCAAACCCCAAAAAATGAAAGCTAGGGTTCATGGAGGTGGAGTACCTGGGGGATTTCATCGGACGGGGGAACGTCAAGCCCCAGGAGAGTAGGGTTCACGAGGTGCGTGACTGGCCCGTTCCACACACCAAGAGAAAGGTCAAGTCCTTCCTCGGACTGGCAGGATACTATAGCCGGTTTATCCCCAACTTTGCGGCTATAGCTTCCCCCCTCACCGATCTAATCAGGGCCCGCCTCCCGAAAACAGTGAAATGGACGGACGAGACAGAAATGGCGTTCAACGGTCTGAATGAAGGAATCAAATCAAATCAAATCAAATTTATTTATATAGCCCTTCGTACATCAGCTGATATCTCAAAGTGCTGTACAGAAACCCAGCCTAAAACCCCAAACAGCAAGCAATGCAGGTGTAGAAGCACGGTGGCTAGGAAAAACTCCCTAGAAAAGCCAAAACCTAGGAAGAAACCTAGAGAGGAACCAGGCTATGTGGGGTGGCCAGTCCTCTTCTGGCTGTGCCGGGTAGAGATTATAACAGAACATGGCCAAGATGTTCAAATGTTCATAAATGACCAGCATGGTCGAATAATAATAAGGCAGAACAGTTGAAACTGGAGCAGCAGCACGGCCAGGTGGACTGGGGACAGCAAGGAGTCATCATGTCAAGTAGTCCTGGGGCATGGTCCTAGGGCTCAGGTCAGTTGAAACTGGAGCAGCAGCACGGCCAGGTGGACTGGGGACAGCAAGGAGTCATCATGTCAGGTAGTCCTGGGGCATGGTCCTAGGGCTCAGGTCCTCCGAGAGAGAGAAGGAGAGAATTAGAGAACGCACACTTAGATTCACACAGGACACCGAATTGGACAGGAGAAGTACTCCAGATATAACAAACTGACCCCAGCCCCCGACACATAAACTACTGCAGCATAAATACTGGAGGCTGAGACAGGAGGGGTCAGGAGACACTGTGGCCCCACCCGAGGACACCCCCGGACAGGGCCAAACAGGAAGGATATAACCCCACCCACTTTGCCAAAGCACAGCCCCCACACCACTGGAGGGATATCTTCAACCACCAACTTACCATCCTGAGACAAAGCTGAGTATAGCCCGCAAAGATCTCCGCCACGGCACAACCCAAGGGGGGGGCGCCAACCCAGACAGGATGACCACATCAGTGAATCAACCCACTCAGGTGACGCACCCTCCAGGGACGGCATGAGAGAGCCCCAGCAAGCCAGTGACTCAGCCCCTGTAATAGGGTTAGAGGCAGAGAATCCCAGTGGAAAGAGGGGAACCGGCCAGGCAGAGACAGCAAGGGTGGTTCGTTGCTCCAGAGCCTTTCCGTTCACCTTCCCACTCCTGGGCCAGACTACACTCAATCATATGGCCCACTGAAGAGATGAGTCTTCAGTAAAGACTTAAAGGTTGAGACCGAGTTTGCGTCTCTGACATGGGTAGGCAGACCGTTCCATAAAAATGGAGCTCTATAGGAGAAAGCCCTGCCTCCAGCTGTTTGCTTAGAAATTCTAGGGACAATTAGGAGGCCTGCGTCTTGTGACCGTAGCGTACGTGTAGGTATGTACGGCAGGACCAAATCAGAGAGATAGGTAGGAGCAAGCCCATGCAATGCTTTGTAGGTTAGCAGTAAAACCTTGAAATCAGCCCTTGCTTTGACAGGAAGCCAGTGTAGGGAGGCTAGCACTGGAGTAATATGATCAAATTTTTTGGTTCTAGTCAGGATTCTAGCAGCCGTATTTAGCACTAACTGAAGTTTATTTAGTGCTTTATCCGGGTAGCCGGAAAGTAGAGCATTGCAGTAGTCTAACCTAGAAGTGACAAAAGCATGGATTAATTTTTCTGCATCATTTTTGGACAGAAAGTTTCTGATTTTTGCAATGTTACGTAGATGGAAAAAAGCTGTCCTTGAAATGGTCTTGATATGTTCTTCAAAAGAGAGATCAGGGTCCAGAGTAACGCCGAGGTCCTTCACAGTTTTATTTGAGATGACTGTACAACCATTAAGATTAATTGTCAGATTCAACAGAAGATCTCTTTGTTTCTTGGGACCTAGAACAAGCATCTCTGTTTTATCCGAGTTTAAAAGTAGAAAGTTTGCTGCCATCCACTTCCTTATGTCTGAAACACATGCTTCTAGCGAGGGCAATTTTGGGGCTTCACCATGTTTCATTGAAATGTACAGCTGTGTATCATCCGCATAGCAGTGAAAGTTAACATTATGTTTTCGAATAACATCCCCAAGAGGTAAAATATATAGTGAAAACAACAGCGGTCCTAAAACGGAACCTTGAGGAACACCGAAATTTACAGTTGATTTGTCAGAGGACAAACCATCCACAGAGACAAACTGATATCTTTCCGACAGATAAGATCTAAACCAGGCCAGAACTTGTCCGTGTAGACCAATTTGGGTTTCCAATCTCTCCAAAAGAATGTGGTGATCGATGGTATCAAAAGCAGCACTAAGGTCTAGGAGCACGAGGACAGATGCAGAGCCTCGGTCCGATGCCATTAAAATGTCATTTACCACCTTCACAAGTGCCGTCTCAGTGCTATGATGGGGTCTAAAACCAGACTGAAGCATTTCATATACATTGTTTGTCTTCAGGAAGGCAGTGAGTTGCTGAGCAACAGCCTTTTCTAAGATTTTTGAGAGGAATGGAAGATTCGATATAGGCCGATAGTTTTTTATATTTTCTGGGTCAAGGTTTGGCTTTTTCAAGAGAGGCTTTATTACTGCCACTTTTAGTGAGTTTGGTACACATCCGGTGGATAGAGAGCCGTTTATTATGTTCAACATAGGAGGGCCAAGCACAGGAAGCAGCTCTTTCAGTAGTTTAGTTGGAATAGGGTCCAGTAAGCAGCTTGAAGGTTTAGAGGCCATGATTATTTTCATCATTGTGTCAAGAGATATAGTACTAAAACACTTGAGCGTCTCTCTTGATCCTAGGTCCACGCAGAGTTGTGCAGACTCAGGACAACTGAGCTTTGAAGGAATACGCAGATTTAAAGAGGAGTCTGTAATTTGCTTTCTAATAATCATAATTTTTTCCTCAAAGAAGTTCATGAATTTATCACTGCTAAAGTGAAAGTCATCCTCTCTTGGGGAATGCTGCTTTTTAGTTAGCTTTGCGACCGTATCAAAAAGGAATTTTGGATTGTTCTTATTGTCCTCAATTAAGTTAGAAAAATAGGATGATCGAGCAGCAGTAAGGGCACTTCGGTACAGCACGGTACTGTCTTTCCAAGCTAGACGGAAGACTTCCAGTTTGGTGTGGCGCCATTTCCGTTCCAATTTTCTGGAAGCTTGCTTCAGAGCTCGGGTATTTTCTGTGTACCAGGGAGCTAGTTTCTTATGAGAAATGTTTTTAGTTTTTAGGGGTGCAACTGCATCTAGGGTATTGCGCAAGGTTAAATTGAGTTCCTCAGTTAGGTGGTTAACTGATTTTTGTCCTCTGGTGTCATTGGGTAGACAGAGGGAATCTGGAAGGACATCAAGGAATCTTTGTGTTGTCTGTGAATTTATAGCACGACTTTTGATGTTCCTTGGTTGGGGTCTGAGCAGATTATTTGTTGCAATTGCAAACGTAATAAAATGGTGGTCCGATAGTCCTGGATTATGAGGAAAACATTAAGATCCACAACATTTATTCCATGCGACAAAACTAGGTCCAGCGTATGACTGTGACAGTGAGTGGGTCCAGAGACATGTTGGACAAAACCCACTGAGTCGATGATGGCTCCGAAAGCCTTTTGGAGTGGGTCTGTGGACTTTTCCATGTGAATATTAAAGTCACCAAAGATTAGAATATTATCTGCTATGACTACAAGGTCCGATAGGAATTCAGGGAACTCAGTGAGGAACGCTGTATATGACCCAGGAGGCCTGTAAACAGTAGCTATAAAAAGTGATTGAGTAGGCTGCATAGATTTCATGACTAGAAGCTCAAAAGACGAAAAACGTCATTTTTTTTTTTGTAAATTGAAATTTGCTATCGTAAATGTTAGCAACACCTCCGCCTTTGCGGGATGCACGGGGGATATGGTCACTAGTGTAGCCAGGAGGTGAGGCCTCATTTAACACAGTAAATTCATCAGGCTTAAGCCATGTTTCAGTCAGGCCAATCACATCAAGATTATGATCAGTGATTAGTTCATTGACTATAATTGCCTTTGAAGTAAGGGATCTAACATTAAGTAGCCCTATTTTGAGATGTGAGGTATCATGATCTCTTTCAATAATGACAGGAATGGAGGTGGTCTTTATCCTAGTGAGATTGCTAAGGCGAACACCGCCATGTTTAGTTTTGCGCAACCTAGGTCGAGGCACAGACACGGTCTCAATGGTAATAGCTGAGCTGACTACACTGACTATGCTAGTGGCAGACTCCACTATGCTGGCAGGCTGGCTAACAGCCTGCTGCCTGGCCTGCACCCTATTTCATTGTGGAGCTAGAGGAGTTAGAGCCCTGTCTATGTTGGTAGATAAGATGAGAGCACCCCTCCAGCTTGGATGGAGTCCGTCACTCCTCAGCAGGTCAGGCTTGGTCCTGTTTGTGGGTGAGTCCCAAAAAGAGGGCCAATTATCTACAAATTCTAACTTTTCGGAGGGGCAGAAAACAGTTTTCAACCAGCGATTGAGTTGTGAGACTCTGCTGTAGAGCTCATCACTCCCCCTAACTGGGAGGGGGCCAGAGACAATTACTCGATGCCGACACATCTTTCTAGCTGATTTACACGCAGAAGCTATGTTGCGCTTGGTGATCTCTGACTGTTTCATCCTAACATCGTTGGTGCCGACGTGGATAACAATATCTCTATACTCTCTACACTCGCCAGTTTTAGCTTTAGCCAGCACCATCTTCAGATTAGCCTTAACGTCGGTAGCCCTGCCCCCGGTAAACAGTGTATGATCGCTGGATGATTCGTTTTAAGTCTAATACTGCGGGTAATGGAGTCGCCAATGACTAGAGTTTTCAATTTGTCAGAGCTAATGGTGGGAAGCTTCGGCGTCTCAGACCCCGTAACGGGAGGAGTATAGACCAGAGAAGGCTCGGCCTCTGACTCCGACTCGCTACTTAATGGGGAAAACCGGTTGAAAGTTTCTGTCGGCTGAATGAGCGACACCGGTTGAGCGTTCCTACAGCATTTCCTTCCAGAAACCGTGAGAAAGTTGTCCGGCTGCGGGGACTGTGCCAGGGGATTTATACTACTATCTGTACTTGCTGGTGGCACAGACGCTGTTTCATCCTTTCCTACACTGAAATTACCCTTGCCTAACGATTGCGTCTGAAGCCGGGCTTGTAGCACAGCTATCCTCGCCGTAAGGCGAGTACAGCGACTGCAATTAGAAGGCATCATGTTAATGTTACTACTTAGCTTCGGGTGTTGGAGGTCCTGACGAATCGTGTCCAGATAAAGCGTCCGGAGTGAAAAAGTTGTGGGTGGAAAAAAAAAATATATATATATATATATATATGTGTGTGTGTGTGTGTATAACAACAGTAATTAAAAAGTAAAAACCGTAAAATTGTCAGGTAGCAAAATAGGTTGGCAACAAAACGCACAGCACAGCAACTCGAAAACAGGTCTGCAAGTTGTGACCGGAAGGAAGCGCTGTGCTCCCATCCGATTCTCGTAACGCCCAATTTCCAGGTGCCGATGGTGGTCCAGATAGACGCCTGTGATACGGGACTAGGTGTCGTTCTGTATCAGGTACACGAGGGGGAGGAGCACCCCATCATGTACATAAGCCGAAAGCTGATGCCTAGAGAAAATAAATACTCTATTGTTGAGAAAGAGTGTCTAGCGGTGAAGTAGGCGCTAAACACTCTCAAGTATTACCTGCTAGGTACCCACTTCACCCTGGTCACGGACCATTTTCCCCTGGTCTGGGTGGCCAGGGACACAAACGATCGGGTCACCAGGTGGTTCTTGTCCCTTCAACGCTTCTCTTTTTCTGTTGTGCACAGGTCAGGGGCGAAGCATGGAACCACGGATGCTCTATTGAGAAGGGGGGGTACAGCAGGTCAGCCACCAGTGGGAGACTCGTCGAGGCCTGGTAACAGATGGAGTATACATCACGAGGCGATGGCTCCATCTGCGGGACGTGCCAGGTCTTGACAGGCTCTCCAGCCAGGACTAATTGGGGCTGATTGGGAGCTGGTGAGTAATCAAGGGTGGATTGCTCACCAGCTGTACAAGGCCCATAAAGCACGCGGGAGGAATGGGGGAAGAAAGGACTCCCGTGGTATGGTTGCAGAGGTAAGAAGAGGGAGTTTGGTTTTGTGCCCTACAGGATATAGCCAGACCCAGAAGACGGAATCCCAGAGGGGGTCTCATTTTCTTTTTTATCTATTATTTAAATAAACCCCCTTGAAACTGAGCTAATCCTTCTTTGTACGTGTCTGATATTGGTAAACATCTTGACCAAACCCCCTGGTCTGCCAGAGGGTTGAATAATGAGAATAATGAGAAGTGGGCTTATTTTGTTAATTGTGTTTCTATGGAACAGAAGGAGCGACTCAAGAAGATGTCGGATTGGAATGTGTTGTGTGTGGATCTTCCAAACAGGGCGCCTATCATGGGTGTTATCTCTGGGGTGGTGCGAGAAGTAAATGCAAAGGATAAAGGGGTGGTGCGAGAAGTAAATGCAAAGGATATACGTGAAGAATTGGATCAAGTGGTTGGTGAACAACGACTGATCCGCATGCTAGATGGAGTGCGGAAGACCACTCCATCCATTCTATTGTTTTTTTGATGAGTCTCTCCCTTCTCACGTGTATTTGGATTATATGAGATTCTCTGTGAGAGCCTTAGTGCCCAAACCCATGCAGTGTGGTAAATGATTTGATCATGTGTCAAGTGTATGTAGAAGGGAGGAGTATTATATGCCAGCTAAGCTTAAATGCTGCAATTGTGTTGGTGAACATCCACCCAAATTTCTGAAGTGTCCTGCTAGGGTGAAGGAGATGGAGGAGGCAAGAATAAGGGCTGTCCAGAATGTCTCCTGTCTCGACTATTGACAAGAGTGTAGTTGAAGAAGTAATGATAGTAAGAGTAAAGACACAAGATGATGTCAACAGAGGGATCCTGACATTTTACATGTTAAGAAGGTGGCCTTTGTAGCGTTTATTACTTTGGTTATCAATGGATTTGGCCGGTGTAGGCCGTCATTGTTAATAAGAATTTGTTCTTAACTGACTTGCCTAGTTAAATAATATATTTAAATAGCAACTGCACAACGCAAGCGGAGAGGAAATTTGAAAAAACAGGCATTATTTTTCTACAGAGGCATTACAAGGAATCCTGTCGATTGAATGCTCCATCCTCACAGGCACCTGAGCCTTGGTAGGGATGTGATTTCAGTGGTGTAAAGTACTACTTAAGTCATTTGTTGGGGTATCTGTACTTTACTCTACTATTTATATTTTGGCAAACTTTTACTACATTCAGAAAAAAAAGTACTTTTTACTCCATACATTTTCCCTGACACCCAAAAGTAATTGTTACATTTGGAAAGGACAATGGTCCAATTCACACACTTATCAAGAGAACATCCCTGGTCATCAACTACTGCCTCTGATCTGACGGACTCACTAAACACAAATGCTTAATTTGTAAATATGTCTCAGTGTTGGAGTGTGCCCCTGATTATCCGTCAATACATTTTTGATACCTAAGTAGATTTAAAACCAAATACTTTTAGACTTTTACTCAAGTATTTTACTGTGTGACATTCACTTTTGCTTGAGTCACTTTCTAAGGCATCTTTACTTTTACTCAAGTATGACAATTAAGTACTTTTTCCACTACTGTGTGATTTGAATGTGACAGAAGGAGTGGGGATATATACTTTTTGTTTTGTTTCAATATCCCATACAGTAGGTGGCGGCAATACATCAATAGGTGAAGTCTGCCATAAAACGTAAAAGAAGAACCCAGTCCAGTAGAAGAGCTCAGCCTACCCGGCGATTTCCAGTCTCCCCTGATCGGGCATTGTTCATTCATCTGGCGAAGGACAGTTGTCTTTTTTACTTCGACAGAGACTGATATTATGATCCAGATGTATCCACAGTAAGCGAGGAAGAGGGTGGAGGAGGATCTAACTGGCTGTATTGTTGTGTGGGTAAGCATGCAAAGCGACACGTTAGTTAAGTATAGTATAGCGGACGTTGCTAGCTACAAGCAGAGCTAACGCTAGTTCGTTGGCTATGCAGCTACTATAGATGGCTAAGGGTTATGTTGTTAGCATAGCTAGTTCTAGCTAGAGCTAATTGATTCGCAGTTAGCTAGTGTGCTGACGTCTGGCGATAAATAACGTTAGCTAGTACCGCTGCTTGTCAGGTTTTGTGGTGTAGCTAAGTTAGCTAGCTTAAAACAAAATGGACCTGGGTACAGTATGACCTAACAGAACGTAACAAGCTGGCTGGCTAGCTAGCTATCAAATTGAATGTTAGTATTGGCTCCGTCAAATGTAGCTAGCATCACTAGAGCTGTGATGGGGATGCTCTTATATCACCTAGGTTGAGCTGACTACCTCTGCAGTGGAAGTAAAAGATGTGCAATGGAATGTTAGAGTCCACGTCAAAAGCCCTTGGGCTGCCCACCTCAGCAGACAAGCAATCAATTTCTCTGTTGCTCTTCCTGACTGTGCTATCCACTGGACAAGGGTCAGGTAAGAGATCACTCATCTTCAGCAAATGGCTCTCTCACACATCTTCATTCCTCCTTTCCGTACACTACAGCTGCTTTTACCCTGCTAAGATTCAGCTCCCCTCTTTAAGTCTAATAATGCTAGATGTACATTGCCCTTTATGGTCAATTGTAACATCGGAATTGGGTTTATTTGAGCAAACAGCTGGCCCACATCTGCCACATGCAATATTAAGGTGTCAAGTCCCCACATTCTCTCCTTCCCATAGCTGATTAGTAAAAAATGCTGGATGTGGATGGGGGCTTGAAGCTGTTGCTAGAGATCCTCTCTTGCCTTGTGCCAACTCTGCTCCCATGACTCATTGATATTATATAAGCATCAGAAATAACTTTTAACAACATTGTTTTAAAACCATCAAATAGAACATTAACATCAGAATGTTCTAGCATCAATTATATGCCCTTTTGTCCCTCAGGATGTGAGAGGCCCTTCATGGTGCAGAACAGCCTGGTCAACCTGACAGAGACCAACAGGGGTTCCTTCCCTGTGGGCACAGTGCTCCAGTACAGCTGTGACCCAGGCTACCTGGCTGATGGGCCCAGCATCCTCACCTGCACCCCTTTTAACCTCTGGACTTCAGACCCACCCCGTTGCATACAGAGTGACTGTGAGTGGTTCTCTCCACAATGTGGACACCACTATAACTCATTGTGATGAGTATAATTTCTCTCCAGTTGAAATCAAAATGAAGTTAATGCAGGATTATAACTATAACATGATTGTGTTGTTTCTGACCAGCAGTGTGCCGGCCTCCGTCTGAGCTCGAAAATGGAAGGTACATCTGCCACCCCTCTCCCTGCCACCAGCTAGGCCAGGGCACTGTGGTTGAGTACTTCTGTGATGAAGGCTACATCCTGAGGGGAGACTACAAATACAAATATATTACCTGTCAGGAAGGGGAGTGGGATGGCCCCATGCAGATTAGCTGTGTCAACCAAGGATGTGTGAGGCCGTTCATGGTCCAGCATGGGTCAGTCAACCTGACAGAGACCAACAGAGGTTCCTTCCCTGTGGGCACGGTGCTCCAGTACAGCTGTGACCCAGGCTTCCTGGAGGACGGGCCCAACATTATCACCTGCACCCCCCTGGGCTGCTGGTCCTCAGACCCACCCCGCTGCATACGCAGTGATGGTACTAATGGCTTTACTAAATACTTTGAATTCATTCCAAACACACTAACATATTTTTAAGTCTAAAATTTGGTTAGTGCGCTCACTGATAATGGTCCTCTTTTTTTTTTTTTTTTTTTTTTTTTTTGTCGACAGTGTGTCTGCCTCCATTTGAACCAGAGAATGGGGGATATACCTGCCACCCGTCCCCCTGCCATAGACTAAACCATCACACTGTGATCGAGTACTTCTGTGATGAAGGCTACATCCTGAAGGGAGACTATAAATACCTGACCTGTCAGGACGGGGAGTGGGACGGCTCCATGCAGATTAGCTGTCTCCTGGACCAAGGTTGGTGACCATATTGTGATTACACGGTCTTATTCTCCAGGGTTCAGTGTTAGGTAGCTTGAACTATTTGTTTTATTGTTGTATCAACCTGTAAGATGAAATTATACAATGCTACCTTTTGAAGCCTCAGGCTTTTTAATGGACAGTGTTTGAGTGTGGTCTCATTGCCTGCTTCCCCTCTTACAGACAGAGACCCTACCCCTGTGTTTAGCATACCCACCCTATCCATTGTGGCCTCCACTGCCAGCTCTGTAGCACTCATCCTGCTGCTGGTGGTCCTGTTTGTCCTGCTGCTGGTGGTCCTGTTTGTCCTGCTGCAGCCTAAACTCAAGTCCTTCAACCACAGCCGGTGAGTGGCCTGAAACCACAAACATGCTTATTCAGTCTCAGCTGTGGTAGGCTAATCCTACTAAAGCTGTGTGTACTCCAGGGGTGTGCATGTCTCATAACTGTTCAAGCAGGCAGAAATAGTTCATATGAGGCAAAACTTCTCATTCCAGCTGTATTCATATCTGCTTGAATGGTGAATAGTTCGGCTACACATGAAAACATATGACCCTGGGGATCGATAGTCCATAGCTCAGAAATGTAGAAATACGATAACTTTCTAAATGGGTGAGTCTTTCCTTTAAGAGTCTAAAGTAATGAGCTATTAACAGACTGCTCCACTCCTCTGTGCTCCCCCTCAGCCGTGAGCAGGGGGTGTCAGGCCAGCCCGTGTCCATCATGGTGGAGGGGGTACAGGTGGCCCTGCCCTCCTACGAGGAGGCGGTGTGTGGGGAAGGGACTCTGAGTCTCAGCTCTGAGTCCCGAGTCCAGATAGTGCTGTCAGAGGGCCAGCAAGCTGCAGGGACGACAGAACCTCTCATTGCTCAAGCCAGGCCCTCCACCCTCCCCCAGCTCTCAGAGATGGCAGTGGTTCACCCAGTACCATCATCCTTCGCCTTTCCCTCCTCTCTCTCATCCTCCTTCCGCTGGGGCCTGGAGCAGGCTGCTGCTGCAGTGCCTTCACCCTCACTGCGGAGGGACTCCACATGCAGTGAGCAGCACAGCCTGCCCCTCAACTCTGAGATGGACTACTCTGACGGTGGGACGTCGATCTATCTCTCCAAACAGGCCTCTCTTCATGCATGTATTGGTTGATAATGCCCATATATGCATACAGTGTATTGATGTATCTTGTTTCGTCCTGCAGATATGCCTTTGTTAAAGGAGGCCTGAAGCATGCTGCAGACGCTGGGGTGTATGTTACGGAAACACCCAGAGTTGCTGACAGGGTTGCTGTTGACCTGCTGTGTTGAGCCAGAGGCCTGTCTGGAGCTCCCCACTGCAGCAGCTGCCAACACAAGACTATCCCCCCACCCCCTTTTGGGGCACTAAGTGAGGCTGTGTCATTCTCAGCAGAATGTTACTTCTGTGCCCTCCTCTGGATGGGGGAAGAGGGATTTCACATGTACATACATGCTTAGCAATTTTATAGGACTTCTTACACTATGTCCAGTGTCTGACACGTGCTCTTTTAACCATTGGCTTAGTGCAGAGACATAAGAGAGCACCCAGTATGTTGGAAGTTTTTTTTGAATGGCTCAATATGCCTTTTGAAAATTCTGTATTTGTAATCCATATGTATTTTTATTTATTTTTTTCCCCATGATGGTTAATGCTGCAAACACATTTTGAGAATCATTTCCCCCATCACCAATTTGTACCATGTCAACCTGTTTTTACATGATCACTGCAGCACAACAGGCATGATGCATGATGACGACAACTGCAACTTAGATTGAACCAGTCATTCTCACACATACACAGATTTTACAATTACTCTTAACATTTTAATGATAAGAACGTATGATTTTAACTTTTCATATTCTCATTGGGGTTCTTTATGGCACAACCATTTGATGTCACATCCTTTCTGATCATGGTTTTGAACTCAATGTTTTCCCCACGCACTTATTTGAAGATTTTGCTTAAGGCAAGTGTTCCCAAGGTTGAGGCACACCTTTTCTCAGCTCATTGACATTGGTCTTAGCATTCATATTCTCTCACTCATGTCAGTACACCCTTTCTCTAATGGCCTTAGATCTCCACTTCTATGCACAAACACCATCTGTATTGGGTTTCATTCCTGAAAAGGATTTTAAAATGAATGTACATTTTCAGTCGCCACAGCTTAGTGATGTAACAAATTGGAGCATAGTTGGTGTTTCTTGGACACCTAATACTTACTATTTATTTGTGGGTTGTTTTTGAAATTGTTTTAATTAAGTCTAGATAGGGAAACTTAATTGAGTATTTAATATATTCATGTTCAGAATGCTGTTGATCAGCCATGGTTCCTTTGACGCTTCCGCAATTCTTGGGAAATTATATGAAGACGGGTCTTTTAACTTTGCCACCTTGGTTGACTCATAAGGGCATAATGTGAGATTAAAGTTAATAGGGTTAACCATAATGAATGAAAAACAGGTCATTTATGTACAGAAGCTTAGTGTCATGTCTATTCAAATGGTTTCAGTTGCTTTGGATTTCCTTTGGGACTAAACAATGCAATTGGTGTGAAGATAGTTAATTTCACTCTGTATATACCCTGTGATAATTTTGATTAAATATAATTTGAGCTGTGCAACATTTTGTTCTTGTCAACCAATAGCAACTTTACTTCCTACACTGCCAGGTATAAAGGCTTTGCTATGGGAGAGAAAGAGATTATTTTAGAAGAAAGACTGCGTTTATTTTGTCAAACAGTCTTGCACACTAACGACAGCGTGGTTCGGCTACATTAAGTTCTGTGAGCCACACCTACTTTAGAGTTATCCAGACAGCTGTGACACTTACCCTAATCTGGTGGCTTGAAGCTTTGGTAACAGCTGAAGAGGATGATGAAAAGTAGTGCCTCGCCTCCCTGGAATATGATGTCGATCAGTGGGAACAGATAAAGGGGGCCAATGATCTCTGGGTGAAAGGCCAAGCTGGATGTTCTGACAGCCTGTCTCCATAGAAATAGTCCTCCTGCATCGGAGAAAATATTTGTTACATGGTTCACTCGACTATATTATTATTGATAGCAATGAATGGATACATGCCCCTTGACCCCATCCTTGAACAGATGAATACAGCAGTGCACTTACTGATGATTGACTTTGAAGATGGTGGACATGATGTATCCCAGCAGGTAGCCTGTCAGGGGCATCAGTGCAACTGCGGCCATGAGTTGGGGTGAGAAAACCACCCACACTGTTCCCCCAATGGAGATGCCTGACGTGACGCCAATGCCCATGTAGGCAATCAGTAAGACTCTTAGACCAACCTGTGGAGTAAAAGCTCTGCCAAATCAGGCATGCTTTTACAGAGGCTGTCCATTCATGTCCTTTAGTAATTACAACATGCTGTATAAATGCATTAGAAACAAAATGTTATAAAAGGGTACACTCTTATACACTGTGTGTACAAAACATTAGTAGGTGCCAGGCGGTTTGAGTGTGTCAAGAACTGCAAACGCTGCTGGGTTTTTCACGCTCAACAGTTTCCCGTGTGTATCAAGAATGGTCCACCACCCAAAGGACATCCAGCCAACTTGACACAATTGTAGGAAGTATTAGAGCCAACATGGGCCAGCATCCCTGTGTATCACTTGACACCTTGTAGAGTCCATGCCCTGACAAATTGAAGGCTGTTCTGAGGGCAAAAGGGGGGCAACTCATTAGGAAGGTGTTCCTAATGTTTTGTCCACTCAGTGTATCTCTCCAGACATGTCACTTTTTTGGTCAAAAATACAAGACCTGGGACCAGATTCACAAAACCTTCTTAAGAAGAAATGTATTCTTAACTGACATTTTTTTAATTAACTATAGACATATGAAGAAAGTTAAGTAAAGTTGCTATTCCTCAAAAAGGTTATTGGAAATGTTCTTGCGCTATTTCTTATGTTTCTCCTTAAGCAAAAAGTTAAGAAGTTAGATTATTTAAAATTTTGGGATTTTTTCTTATTCTAAAATAGCTAAACCCTTTTAAACTCAGGGTAGTGAGAGAATAAACTTAATCTGAGTTTCAGTGTTGATTATTTTAACCACAAGAATATGTTTTAGAACAGTAATCTCAGTAGGAAATATGCTAACATGATTGTCATCCGAGATAGATAGCTAGCTAAATCGGTTGCCAAGCAACAAACATTTTAAGTTTGTAATAATATACACTGCTCAAAAAAATGAAGGGAACACTAAAATAACACATCCTAGATCTGAATGAATGAAATATTCTTATTAAATACTTTTTTCTTTACATAGTTGAATGTGCTGACAACAAAATCACACAAAAATTATCAATGGAAATCAAATTTATGAACCCATGGGAGGTCTGGATTTGGAGTCACACTCATAATTAAAGTGGAAAACCACACTACAGGCTGATCCAAATTTGATGTAATGTCCTTAAAACAAGTTTAAAAAAAGACTCAGTAGTGTGTGTGGCCTCCACGTGCCTGTATGACCTCCCTACAACGCCTGGGCATGCTCCTGATGAGGTGGCGGATGGTCTCCTGGGGGATCTCCTCCCAGACCTGGACTAAAACATCCGCCAACTCCTGGACAGTCTGTGGTGCAACGTGGCGTTGGTGGGTGGAGAAAGAAATGATGTCCCAGATGTGCTCAATTGGATTCAGGTCTGGGGAACGGGCGGGCCAGTCCTTAGCATCAATGCATTCCTCTTCCAGGAACTGCTGACACACTCCAGCCACATGAGGTCTAGCATTGTCTTGCATTAGGAGGAACCCAGGGCCAACCGCACCAGCATATGGTCTCACAAGGGGTCTGAGGATCTCATCTCGGTACCTAATGGCAGTCAGGCTACCTCTGGCGAGCACATGGAGGGCTGTGCGGCCCCCCAAAGAAATGCCACCCCACACCATGACTGACCCACCGCCAAACTGGTCATGCTGGAGGACGTTGCAGGCAGCAGAACGTTCTCCACGGCGTCTCCAGATTCTGTCACGTCTGTCACATGTGCTCAGTGTGAACCTGGTTTCATCTGTGAAGAGCACAGGGCGCCAGTGGCGAATTTGCCTATCTTTGTGTTCTCTGGCAAATGCCAAACGTCCTGCACGGTGTTGGGCTGTAAGCACAACCCCCACCTGTGGACGTCAGGCCCTCATACCACCCTCATGGAGTCTGTTTCTGACCGTTTGAGCAGACACATGCACATTTGTGGCCTGCTGGAGGTCATTTTGCAGGGCTCTGGCAGTGCTCCTCCTGCTCCTCCTTGCACAAAGGCGGAGGTAGCGGTCCTGCTGCTGGGTTGTTGCCCTCCTACGGCCTCCTCCATGTCTCCTGTTGTACTGGCCTGTCTCCTGGTAGCGCCTCCATGCTCTGGACACTACGCTGACAGACACAGCAAACCTTCTTGCCACAGCTCGCATTGATGTGCCATCCTGGATGAGCTGCACTACCTGAGCCATTTGTGTTGGTTGTAGACTCCGTCTCATGCTACCACTAGAGTGAAAGCACCGACAGCATTCAAAAGTGACCAAAACATCAGCCAGGAAGCATAGGAACTGAAAAGTGGTCTGTGGTCACCACCTGCAGAACCACTCCTTTATTGGGGGTGTCTTGCTAATTGCCTATAATTTCCACCTGTTGTCTATTCCATTTGCACAACAGCATGTGAAATTTATTGTCAATCAGTGTTGCTTCCTAAGTGGACAGTTTGATTTCACAGAAGTGTGATTGACTTGGAGTTACATTGTGTTGTTTAAGTGTCCCCTTTATTTTTTTGAGCAGTGTATTTGAGATGTTTGTGAGAAAATCATTCAATCTTAAGATATTGTTGAGTAATTGAATTTACAAACTATATTATGAACTTCTTATTTTTTTTCTGAAGAAGCTACTTAAGTTTTTGTGTAAGAACTGTGAATCTGGGACCTGTATTTCAGTTTACTTTTATTATGATCTGAGCGTATTGTGGTACACAAATGGTTGATGGCTATGCCAATGGCACAGGGCACTAGTGTCATGATGAGAGCTATGGTGATGCCGGTGTAAGGCACAGTATTTTCCAAGTTATTGAAGCTATGACAATATAGGAAGAGCAGCAGAGGCATCATACCCAGGGCCAGAACAGTAGAACATGTGGTCATTACAATGCTGTAGGATTTAAAGAGAAGGGGGAATTAAACTTTTTATAATTTTCATTCCAAATTTTATTAACTGAGTTTGTGTGATTTTTTGTTGTTGTTTAGCATTCATGCCATGTGCAAAATTATTTCAACATTTGCATTTTTCTATTGTGAAACAAATTTACTTTCAAGAAGTTACCATTTAGGTTTTGTCCGACATGTTAATAGCCTCTGTGGTCTGACGAAATGTGCTGAAAACCCTCAGCAGCCTGATGGAGCAGACTGCTGTAATCTCTTCACAACAGACATATCAATGAGTTTCACCTGAGGTTCATGTCACCCTTCAGGGCCAGGGTGAAGATGTTGGAGAGGTTTCCCCCCGGACAGCAGCCACAGATCAGCATGGTCACACCCTCTATGGGGCCCAGCTGGAAGATTTTGGCCAGACTGAAGGCAGTGAGGGGCATAATACCAAACTGGGCCACCACTGCAATGGCCACCGCTTCAGGATATGGGCCTTGATCTTGGAGATCTCCATGGTGCAGCCCAGGGACACCATGGTGATGAAGGGGATGATGATGGTGATGCCACTGATGGCCTTGTCCATGACCAGGGGGGATGAGGGGACTGGAAGACAGCGGTTACATTGAGAGGTGTGATGTTGTAGGTGTTGCTGTCATTCCAAACGTCATAGTTGTCTCTGTGCTGCCCCTCTGTCTGGTTCATGGTGCCATTCATCCTAAAGTTGTTCATTTACTTTATATTTATTATACCTTGAGACACAGAACGTAAAAATCAAACAGACAAAATATATCCTATGTCAATAGAGAGCAAAGGGTTCTTTGTTGTCTCTTGGACTTGATCAACTGCAGTTAAAACTCATCATGTTTACTCTTATACTTCAACCTTGTGATCAAACTTTGAATTAACTTCCACGAGTATTACTATTTTCACAATAAGACAGTTTAGTTCTTGAAATAGCTACAAAAACAGAGTTTTTAAAACATTAACTACCTTTTATATGACATTTCCATGCTCTTTCCATGACATAGACTGACCAAGTCAATCCAGATGAAAGTTATGATCCCTTATTGATGTCACTTGTTCAATTACTTGTTCAATCACTGTAGATGAAGGGGAGAAAACATGTTGAAGAAGGATTTTCAAGCTTTGAGACAATTGAGATATGGATTGTGTATGTGTGGGCAAGACAAAAAATTGTGTCAAGAACTGCAACGCTGCTGGGTTGGGGGTGGTACAACTCAATATTAGGAAGGTTTTCCTAATGTTTGGTATACTCAGTGTATAATGTATCACTCAATTCAAACGCACAATTCATATACAAGATGAAACTTGAACAGCAATATCAATTCATGTATTTTGCTACCAGGTGACATTTCACCTCAAAATATGATTAAAATATGTCCTGTAGTGTTGAATGACTCTGTAGCTATGCAGATAATGTCTCACCAGTCCAGAGAGTTAGTAGACTACTCTATAAATGCATGCCATTGTCACTCAGTCTGACCACGCAGCGGTTAGTATTACCCTTTGGCATTTCTCCGAGCGCTCTAAGATATTCTGTGACTTTCAGCTGCTAGGATAAGGGGCAAATCATTTTTTTAAGAATATGCCACTTTCCTTGTGACTAAGGAGCAAACATAGCAATGTTAGCATAATGAATTGGATGAGTAGGATTTGTTTTTCTAGATGCTTTGCTATCCTTATGCGATTCAATAGGCACCCACTGACAGGCTGGGGAGCCATATGAGGGGGGAAAGTTAGGACAATTCTAAGGGCCTGTGACTGACGGGCCCTAAAAAATTATTAGAACATTAGGTAAAATGTTTTCAATATTCAATTATTAACCTATCATCATTAATATAATATTTTATTTACAGTGTACTAACCCCCCCACCTCCTCACCCTTTATTTAGATTAAATAATTCGGTCCTGCCCCCAAACCAGGCGTAAACGGTACATGCTAGCAGTGAACTGTGAGTGAGGAGTGACGGTGGAGCATCATGTCTCAGCTACCTAAAGAAAAATCTGGCTTCCAAAAAAATGTAAAGAAAGACAGGTGAGAGAAAAGAAAGGGCGACAGTATGTCACCCAATTTTTCACAAAGGAAGGAGGGTGTAGTCCGTGAGTGGTGGAAATTAACCTGTTAGCTTTGTTCATGGTGAAAGAGGCAACTTTTGCTCCCCTGACATTAGTTACTAAATATTGTCACAGAAAATTCTGAGTGTTTACATTTTGCTCCTCTTTTTGCTGACATTTAATCAATGCAGGCAACATTTTAGCAAGCTATTCATACTAAATCAGTTGTCCCTGCCTCTGCCTGGTGCCAGGCCCAACAGATGCAGCTTCAGGCTCAACAGCCCTGTCTCCTCATCTCCATACCCCTGAAGCAGCCCTACTCTTAACTGAAGGAGGTGAGCAGCATTGTGTTCAATGACATATAATTTGGCATAATTGCAGGTACTGCAATGCATTGAGGACAGGAATGTGATTCTACAGTCAGGAAAAATCTCACTTGACACAGAGGCAGCCAATATCAGAGCCGTAAAGGAAGAGATGCAGGCTCTTAGAGATGGATGTGAGTCTCTCCTGTCTGAGGCAACAATGACTGCTACACAAATGGATGTTTAACCTCAAGGAACACAGCTGTCAGAGGAAAAGGAAGACATTCCATGGTGAGACCTCTCAAGAGGAGACAGCTCAGGAAAGTGCAGCAAAGTAGTTTTGGAACACAGTGTTTTTTACTGCTATGGACAACATCATAAGTGACTTGGACACTATCATTTTCTGCTGTTCTGAAAGTTGGGCAGATTAGTGAGGATAAAGTCCCTTCTGTGTGCTAACCACTGATCATGAAGTATTCCAGAGATCTTACACCTGAGTTTCAAAATGAAGTAAGACACCTGAACACTGTTTATGCTGCCACTTACCCCACTAACTTATTCACTCTTGGTCTCCTGAATGCAATTTGTTAGATGCAGCTGCAAAGCATTTTTGGAGAATTGTGCATTGCTTTACATATATTTTTATATTATATTTTTCAGTAAGCTAAAACTGATTAAAAAACAATTTGAGGTCCACTATGTCCCAGGACAGGCTTTGCAGTCTTGCCATGCTGCTGCTTATTTTCTAGTTGGTATGTATACTTAGTTCTGCTGCTGAATTTATTATTTTGTTTGTTATATCATTCTATAGATTGTTAATTTATTTTAACTGGAGGTTAATGTATATTTAAGTTAATATTAATGAAGAACAAAATAAATCTAAGAGAATTTTCCATTCAAGAATTTTACCATAAAATGTACATTTAGACTGTAAAAGACGGCCTTTAGCACATTTCTTATAGAGGGTATCAGTCTTGCATCAAATAGGGAATTCCACTGTATGCAGAATGTTGCATGCATGTCTGCACAGTGTTATATTTTCACAGCTCACTATCAGTAAATATCGTACAGTAAATATTGGACTACAAGAGAGTTGCAAGCCTGCAAGGTAGAGTTATTTAAAGCTTTGAATGAGACAATTGGGTTCTGGAAGTGTGTGGTTACAGCAATTGTGCATGGTTGGTGTGGCCTGTGGTGGTGGGGCCCAATGTGATATCTTTTCATGGGGCCCAAAATCCCTGGCGGCGCCCTTGTTGACAGGGCCTCTCATCAACCTGTGCTATTCAGACAGCAACAAACAGGCACAGTGCCCCCAAAAATAGATGCAGTGGTGTGCCCAATCATACATGCATTCTTGGAGGCTTTACCAAGATGGCGCAGCAGTAAAACGTATTTGTTTTTGTCCCATGTCCAATGTCTTTTTAGTTTTTTTGTTGTATACATTTCAATCTATTTTTTTCAATTTTCTAATTAAATATACCTTCCTGCAACCCGCCTCACCCAATGTGGTACAGATCTGCTATTTATTAGACCTTATAACTGGAACCTCCATCAGAGGCTAGCCAGCTAATTAGCTACTAGCTATTTAGTCATTGTTAGCCACTGCTAGAGGTCTTTAGCTTTAGCACGGACACCAGCCGCGATAGCCTGGTATTATACCTGCCAGTCTGAACAGCGCAATATCAGTCCTGAGCATTTCAGACTGCTTTTTCCCCCCACTACATCACCGGATTCCTGCCGCAAGCTCTGGACCATTACACTGGATCTTCGCAGCTAGCTAGCTGCTACCAAGTGGCTATTGTTGCTAACGTCCAGAAGCATGCAACAGTTAGCCTCAAGCATCATGACTGGTCTGCTGATCCGCTGATGTAATTCGGCCGATGTGCTCTCAACCAGCCTCTGCGTCGTGGATGTGGTGGAGAACCATCTGCTAGCCTCGGTCTGCTAGCTTCCTGAACACTGTCTCCCGCTCACCTAGCATAGTAATCGACTACCGAACGGCTCCCTGTTTCATTTACTGCTGCTCATTGGTCCTATTATCACTCGGCTACACAGCTGATGCCTGCTGGACTGTTCATTAACACAGTACTTCATTTTGTTTATCTGTCGGCCCCAGCCTCAAACTCAGGCCTTGTGTGAAGCTAACTGACCCTCTCTGCCCATTTATCGCCATCTACCCGTTGTTGTTGTCTTAGCTGTTTACTGTTGTCTGTCGTCTCACCCGTTGTTGTCTTAGCTCCCCCAATCAACACCTGGGATTGCTTTATGCCTCTCTCTAATGTCAATATGCCTTGTATACTGTTATTTAGGGCAGCTCTCATTGTTTTATTTTACTGCGGAGCCCCTAGTCCTGCTCAACATGCCTCAGATAGCCCCATTGTCCCACCCCCCACACATGCGGAGACCGCACCTAGCTTAACTAGCACCTCGAGAGATGAAACCTCTCTCATCATCATTCAATGCCTAGGTTTACCCCCACTGTACTCGCACCCTACCAAATCTGTACACTATGCCCCGAATCTATTCTACCACGCCCAGAAATCTGCTCCTTTTATTCTCTGTTCCTAAAACACCAGACGACCAGTTCTTATAGCAATTAGCCGTACCCTCAACCTACTCCTCCTCTGTTCCTCTTGTGATGTAGAGGTTAACCCAGGCCCTGTGTGTCCCCAGGCACTCTCGTTTGCAGACTTCTGCAACTGTAAAAGCCTTGGATTCATGCATGTTAACATTCATCCACCTCTGGCCTGCTCGCCTCCCTACCACTGAGGAAGTACAGTTCCCGCTCAGCCCAGTCAAAACTGTTCGCTGCTCTGGCCCCCCAATGGTGGAACAAACTCCCTCACGACGCCAGGACAGCGGAGTCAATCACCACCTTCCGGAGACACCTGAAACCCCACCTCTTTAAGGAATACCTAGGATAGGATAAAGTAATCCTTCTCACCCCCCCCCCCCTTAAATGATTTAGATGCACTATTGTAAAGTGGCTGTTCCACTGGATGTCATAAGGTGAATTCACCAATTTGTAAGTCGCTCTGGATAAGAGCGTCTGCCAAATGACTTAAATGTAAATGTAATCAGAAGCCTCCTCGTTAAGTTTGCTTTATTCACTGCTTTAGCACACTTCACCAACCCTGATGTCCTAACCATGTCTGAATCCTGGTTTAGGAAGGCCACCAAAAATCCTGAAATTTCCATCCCCAATTACAACATTTTCCATCAAGACAGAACTGCCAAAGGGGGCAGAATTGCAATGTACTGTAGAGATAGCCTGCAGAGTTCTGTCATACTATCCAGGTCTATTCCCAAACAGTTCGAGCTTCTGCTTTTAAAGATCCATCTCTCCAGAAATAAGTCCCTCACTGTTGCTGCTTGTTATAGACCCCATCAGCTCCCAGCTATGCCCTGGACACCATATGTGAATTGATTGCCCACCATCTATCGTCAGAGTTCGTACTGCTAGGTTACCTAAATTGGGATATGCTTAAACCTCTGAGAGCTACCCCCTACTTTTTTCAATTTCCGCCTGAAGACATACCCAAATCTAACAGCCTGTAGCTCAGGCACAGAACCAAGGATATGCATATTCTTGGTACCATTTGAAAGGAAACACTCTGAAGTTTGTGTAAATGTGAATTGAAGGTAGGAGAATATAACAATAGATCTGGTTTAGATAAAACGTATGTTTTTTTCATTGTATTTTCTTTTTATTGTAGTATCATCATCTTTAAAATGAACAAGATAAATCAAACATTCAGATAGGATGATGGGGACAATTTCAGTGAAAAACATAAGAGGGCAACAGTACTTGTGCAAAGTTTCAGAATGATAACTTCCAAAATGAGTGTGCTACATGACATTTATCATGAAGTGACCCAGGTGTCCCACATAAGTAGCCCAAATGTACCCAAGTGGCCAAATTGGTGAAGTTATACATTTTGAATGGAATAACTATGTACAAAATACCAAAATTGGTATTCTAACACACCTCCCCAAAAAATGGAGAAAAAATATATACATTTACAAAATAACACTTTCAATATTTGGAAGACCTGCAGTCCTCTACACACAATATTATGCTGCTGATGCAGGTGCCATAGCACATCCATCCCTGCAGAAATAAATTTGGGCAGATGAACACCTCTTGTGGCAGGAGCTGGATGAACCAGCTTCAGTGGGGGATGGACACCTTGGCACTGGGGGCTCCCATTCAGAGTCAGTGTCACTGTGAAAGAAAATGTTCAGTTAGAATAGTTTCCCATATGAGCCCTGTATCAACAGGTATAATAAACAGATATAGAGTACAGGGAACATAAGGTTGAATATATTATTATAGACCTGCTACATCTACTGTCTCATTTATATTATGACATTTCAGATAGATCTACTGTCTCTATTATATTATGACAGACCAGCTGTATCTACTGTCTCCATTTCACTTTGGCCATTGTTGTGGGTCTGCCTTCCCCTCAACAGCCTCAAATAGGCTATTTCATTTCACAAATAATATTTTATATTTATATTATATTATTTATATTATGAGTAGAACTTACCAGTCCAAAACAATGTCCTCTCCGATCTGTATATCTAGACTTAGATTTAGCTTTCTCTGACTTAGTCGCCATACTGATTGATATATAAACAGCTGAATATGCGCTTTACCAAAACAACGCTGTGCACAACATGCGTTGCTCCTTCCGGTATGAAACTTCAATGTCGAATGACCCTCTTTACGCCGGAGTTTACTACATGGGTTGGTCTTCCAACACATAAACATTACATATTGCCGTTTACCTCAGCTCATTGGCTATCTACCCAGCTAGATTTAAAGATGATCAGTGGTCATTGGTTTAAAATACAGTCAATCAACGAAACAGCGGGAAAATCATTGGTGCACAATGATGTCATTACTTGTTGTCTTCAAATTGGTTTCTTTCAGGCAATACGTCCCGCGAAATGACCCATCAGGTTTGGTTGTGTTACAAACAAACCAGTTGATTGCAATGAAACCAAACATGACTGGAAAAGTCACGTTCTGTGTGTGTTTACCTCGAGTGTGTCATCGAAAATGGAATGACACGGAATTCACGACACAAGCGGTTCACAAAATGGATTTTATCAAACAATAGACCATTCACTGTGTAACAATGAGCATTGGGATTGCAAACAGAGGAAGATCGTCAAAAGGTAAACTATTTCTTTTATTGCAGTTTGTGATTTTGTTACGCCTGTGCCTGGTTGAAATAGTTGTTTTTTATGGGGCTCTATCCTCAGATAATCGCATCGTATTATTTCGCAGTAAATCCTTTTTTAAATCTGACAACGCAGTTGGATTAGCAAGATTCCACGCTTTCGAAACATGTGAGACGCTTGTATTTTCATGAATGTTTAATATTACTATTTATGTAGCGATCACCGTATGTTGTCGAATTTCATCCCGCTACCAGGTTCCGTGCGCAGAGAGGTTAACACCCGGCCATCCTACAATCTAAGCTAGATGCCCTCAATCTCACACAAATTATCAAAGAACCTACCAGGTACAACCCCAAATCTGTAAACATGGGCACCCTCATCCTGACCAACGTGCCCTCTCAATACTGTTTTCAACCAGGATCTCAGTGATCACTGCCTCATTGCCTGCGTCCATTATGGGTCCGCGGTCAAATGACCACCCCTCATCACTGTCAAACACTCCCTGAAACACTTCTGCGAGCAGGCCTTTCTAATCGACCTGGCCCACGTGTCCTGGAAGGATATTGACCTCATCCCGTCAGTAGAGGATGCCTGGTTGTTCTTTAAAAGTGCTTTCCTCACCATCTTAAATAAGCATGCCCCTTTCAAAAATTTTTGAATTAAAAACAGTTATAGCCCTTGGTTCACTCCAGACTTAACTGCCCTTGACAAGCACAAAACATCCTGTGGCATACTGCACTAGCATTGAATAGTCCCCGCGATATGCAACTTTTCAGGGAAGACAGGAACCAACCAGCACTGAGACAAGGAATTTCAATAAGCATTTCTCTACGGCTGAACATGCTTTCCACCTGGCCACCCCAACCCCGGCCAACAGCACTGCCTCCCCCACAACCAACAGCCCCCCCCCGCTTCTCCTTCACCCAAATCCAGCTGATGTTCTGAAAGAGATGCAAAATCTGAATCCCTACAAATCAGCTGCGCTCGACAATCTGGACCCTCTCTTCCTAAAATTATCCACCGCCATTGTTGCAACCCCTATTACTAGTCTGTTCAACCTCTATTTCGTATCATCTGAGATTCCTCTTCAAAGTGGGAGACACTCTAGACCCAAACTGTTACAGACCTATATCCATCCTGTCCTTCCTTTCTAAAGTCTTCGAAAGCCAAGTGAAGAAACGGATCACAGACCATTTTGAATCCCACAGTACCTTCTCCGCTATGCAATCTAGTTTCTGAGCTGGTCACGGGTGCACATCAGCCACGCTCAAGGTCCTAAATGATATCATAACCGCCATTGATAAAAGACAGTACTGTGCAGCTGTCTTCATCGACCTGACCAAGGCTTTCGACTCTGTCAATCACCACATTCTTATCGGCAGACTCAACTGCCTTGGTTTCTCTAATGACTGCCTCACCTCGTACACCAACTACTTCTCAGATAGAGTTCAGTGTGTCAAATCGGGGGGGCCTGTTGTCCGGACCTCTATGGGGGTGCCACAGAGTTCAAGACTCTTTTCTCTGTATATGTCAATGATGTCGCTCTTGCTGCGGGTGATTCTTTGATCCACCTCTATGCAGGCGACACCATTCTGTATACATCTGGCCCTTCTTTGGACACTGTTAACCTGTTTGGGATAGGGGGCAGCATTTTCACACTCGGATGAAAAGCGTGCCTAGCGTAAACTGCCTGCTACTCAGGCACAGAAGCTAATATATGCATATTATTAGTAGATTTGGATATAAAATACTCTGAAGTTTCTAAAACTGTTTGAATGATGTCTGGGAGTATAACAGAACTCATATGGCAGGCAAAAACCTAAGAAAAATCCAACCAGGAAGTGGGAAATCTGAGGTTTGTAGTTTTTCAACTCATTGCCAATCGAATATACAGTGTCTATGGGGTCATACACTTCCTAAGGTTTCCACTAGATGTCAACAGTCTTTAGAACCTTGTTTGAGGCTTCTACTGTGCAGGGGGAGAGAATGAGAGCTGATTGAGTAAGAGGTCTGGCAGAGTGGCATGAGCCGATCACGCGCATGCCCGTGAGAGGTAGCTGCGTTCCATTGCATTTCTGAAGACAAAGGAATTCTCCCGTTGGAACATTATTGAAGATTTATGTTAAAAACATCCTAAAGATTGATTCTATACATCGTTTGACATGTTTCTACGAACTGTAATATAACTTTTTGAACTTTGTCTGAACTTTCACCTGGACTTGCCCGCGCCTCGTGATTTTGGATTTGTGATCTAAACGCGCTAACAAAAGGAGGTATTTGGACATAAATGATGGATTTTATCGAAGAAAACAAACATTTATTGTGGAACTGGGATTCCACAAGTACATTCTGATGAAGATCATCCAAGGTAAGTGAATATTTATAATGCTATTTCTGACTTTTATGGACTCCACAACATGGCGGGTATCTGTATGGCTTGTTTTTGTGTCTGAGCGCTGTACTCAGATTATTGCATATTTGAAATATTGAGTGCTTAGGTTTAGAGGGTCTACACCAGAAGGTATATAGTGTGTGCAATTAAGCTTGGAATGTGCTGAGTGCAGGGAAAGTGATCACGTGGCAGGTATTGATAAGGGGAGAGAGCTGTGGGTTAGTGATGAAGGGGGTCGAGGCCAGGTCATGTTAAGGGAGAAAGAACCGTTTATGGTCCGTATCACTTAGTTTCCTGCCTAGCAGTAAAGATACAATGTTTGTTCAGATGTGTAGGAGGAGACTCAGCCTAGAAGAAAGGGTTAAATATCAGTGCTTGTGTGAACAATGTCTTTGTCTAATGCAGCTGTATTGACCCTCTGGGAAAAATAAAGTTGGTTAAGCTTTCATATTGTCCGTTGAGTTTTTCCTCTGAAAATTAGAACCTAACAATGGTCTCTTAACAAAAACATCTGGACCCAGCATGATGTTTTCACAATACACATACAGTTATTTTATTGCCCTTACTAATTTGTAATCCAGAAAAACTCAAGCTAGATCTCCTTTATGTGTAAATAGGTTACTTTCATGCAGGTCCTGTCTGTTTTAAACGCACTAGTACTTAAATGTCACTGTATTCCAACTAGTTGTTATTATAGTCCATATGATGTAAGAGAAAAATTAAGCACAGAACAATCCCAAAATATAATACAATTACTAATGAAGTTAGTTATCATGACACCTCAAGGCACTGTCATTATTTTTAAAGTATTTTCTTACCTTTATTGTGTACAGTCTTGTGATGTTCAAATCTCTGGTTCGCTTTGTACTTTGTCTCTCCTCTCTCACTCCCCCTGTCGCTCCCCTCTCTCTTACACACACACACACACACACACACACACACACTCCCCATCCCGCCTCACATTCTTCTCTAGAACCCCTTCGCTTTCTGTCTAGAACCCCCTGTCACATTGCACTATGGTCACATGGTACGGGGGTCTAAATCCTGAACAACAGGCTGCATCTCCAAAATCATAACTATCATTAATTTCTGTACTCATCCATGCCTCCAGAAAACAGGTCCTGTGAATTTGCAGAGCTACATTAATTTACAGAAATACTCATAATAAACATTGATAAAAGATACAACTGTTATAATGGAATTATAGATACACTTCTCCTTAATGCAACCGCTGTGTCAGATTTCAAAAAATCTTTACGGAGAAAGCAAACCATGCAATAATCTGAGTTCAGCCTTTAGACAATAAAGCAGCCAAAAAGATACCTGCCATATTGGGTAGTCAACATACCTAGAAATAGCATTTTAAATATTCACTTAACTTTGATGATCTTCATCAGAATGCACTCCCAGGAATCCCAGTTCCACCATACCAAGGCTGTGGCACTCTGCCAGACCACTCACTAAAAGAGCCCTTATGAGCCCCTCCTTTAGAGTAGAATCCTCAAAACAGGTTCTAAATACTGTTGACATCTAGTGGAAGACTTGGGAAGTGAAACATAACTAATATCATTCTAACTTCAATGGGGGCTGAGTTGAAAAACTACAAACCTCAGATTTCCCACTTCCTGGTTGGATTTTTCTCAGGTTTTCGCCTGCCATATGAGTTCTGTTATACTAACATACATCATTCAAACCGTTTTAGAAACTTCAGAGTGTTTTCTATCCAATATCAATAATAATATGCATATATTAGCATCTGGGACAGAGTATGAGGCAGTTCACTCTGGGCACGCTACTCATCCAAAAGTGAAAATACTGCCCCTTATCCCAAAAAGATTAATGTGAGTCTGGAAGGAGAGTTTACAGTCTAGCCAGGCACCTAGGTATTTATAGTTGTCCACATATTCTAAGTCATAAACGTCAGAATTGATGCTAGTCGGGCGGGCGGGTAGCGATCGGTTGAAGTGCATGCATTTAAATTGACTAGCATTTAAGAACAGTTGGAGGCCACGGAAGGAGTGTTGTATGGCATTGAAGCTCGTTTGGAAGTTTGTCGGAACACTCAACAACATCCATTGAAAAGGCAGAGCTCGAAATTCAAAATATTTCTATTTAACTGATATAAATATTTAACTTTCATACATTCACAAGTGCAATACACCAAATTAAAACTTAACTTCTTGTTAACTTCTTCGATATAGGGGGCGCTCTTTTAATTTTTGGATAAAAAAACGTTCCCGTTTTAAACAAGATATTTTGTCACGAAAAGATGCTCGACTATGCATATAATTGACAGCTTTGGAAAGAAAACACTCTGACGTTTCCAAAACTGCAAAGATATTATCTGTGAGTGCCACAGAACTGATGCTACAGGCGAAACCAAGATGAAATTTCAAACAGGAAATGCCCCAGATTTTGAATGTGCTGTGTTCCAATGTCTCCTTATATGGCTGTGAATGCGCAAGGAATGAGCCTACACTTTCTGTCGTTTCCCCAAGGTGTCTGCAGCATTGTGACGTATTTGTAGGCATATCATTGGAAGATTGACCATAAGAGACTACATTTACCAGGTGCCCGCTTGGTGTCCTCCGTCGAAATTATTGCGTAATCTCCAGCTGCGTGCATTTTACCATTTGCTTCAGAGGAGAAAGTCAACTGCCACGAATGATTTATCATCGAATAGATATGTGAAAAACACCTTGAGGATTGATTCTAAACAACGTTTGCCATGTTTCTGTCGATATTATGGAGTTAATTTGGAAAAACGTTTGGCGTTGTAATGACTGAATTTTCGGGGTTTTTTCTTAGCCAAACGTGATGAACAAAACGGAGCGATTTCTCCTACACAAATAATATTTTTGTTAAAACTGAACATTTGCTATCTAACTGAGAGTCTCCTCGTTGAAAACATCCGAAGTTCTTCAAAGGTAAATGATTTTATTTGAATGCTTTTCTTGTTTTTGTGAAAATGTTGCCTGCTGAATGCTAGGCTTAATGCTATGCTAGCTATCAATACTCTTACACAAATGCTTGTGTAGCTATGGTTGAAAAGCATATTTTGAAAATCTGAGATGACAGTGTTGTTAACAAAAGGCTAAGCTTGTGAGTGAATATATTTATTTCATTTAATTTGCGATTTTCATGAATAGTTAACGTTGCGTTATGCTAATGAGCTTGAGGCTATGATTACGCTCCCGGATACGGGATTGCTCGACGCTAGAGGTTAATCGTGTCCGATTTCAAAAAGGCTTTACAGCAAAAGCACACCATATGATTATGTTAGGTCAGAGCCTAGTCACAAAAACAGTCATTTTCCAGCCAGAGAGGAGTCACAAAAAGCAGATATAGAGATAAAATGAATCACTAACCTTTGATGATCTTCATCAGATGGCACTTATAGGACTTCATGTTACACAATACATGTATGTTTTGTTCGATAAAGTTCGTATTCATATCCAAAAATCTCAGTTTACATTGGCTCGTTATGTTCAGGAATGCGTTAGCCAGCTAGCTAACATTAGCCACCTAGATAGGAATTCTAACATATGTTTTGTAAATTCGTAACATGTAATACGAATTGTAAATAGTAATATATCACAAGAAATGGGTGAGGGACCACAAATTAATACATATCATACTAAACGCAGTACCTTGGATTTACATACTGTGGTGTACAGCAGGTCAGCCACCAGGGGGAGACTCGCAGAGGCCTGGTAACAGATGGAGTATACATCACGAGGCGATGGCTCAATCTTCTGGACGTGCCAGGTCTCGACGGGCTCTCCAGCCAGAACTAATTGGGGCTGATTGGGAGCTGGTGAGTAATCAAGGGTGGATTGCTCACCAGCTGTGCAAGGTCCATAAAGCTGCCAGAAGGGCAGCACACAGGAGGAATGGGGGAAGAAAGGACTCCCGTGGTATTGTTGACGGTTGCAGAAGTAAGAAGAGGGAGTTCAGAATACCAGAAGACGGCATCCCGGAGAGGGTCTCATAGGGGAGACCTATCCTTTTCTTTTTTTATCTATTATTTAAATAAACACCCTTGAAACTGAGCTAATCTTTCTCTGTCCGTGTCTGATATGGGTAAACGTCTTGACCAAACCCACTGGTCTGCCACAATACAGAATAATACAAAATGCTCTGAGACCAGGTTGCAACTGTACACCTGGCCAAATCATCCTGCAGGTCAGCTGATGCAGGCAGGCAGTTCACAAGAATGCATTTTACCACACCAAGTGAGCTATGTGTTGCAATTGCAGTTCTTTGGTAAATCGTAGCTATTTGAGAAAGCTCCTGCTCCTGAGTATACAAAATATTAGGAACATTCTTTCCATGACATAGAAGGTAGCAGTGTGTGGGGAAAATCACTGGGGAAGCCAAGCCAGAAAAAAAAACATATTACAACCTACAGTGTGTGTCTTCAGAAAGTATTCATACCCCTTGGCTTATTCCACAGTTTGTGTTACAGCCTGAATTTAAAATTGATCAAATACATTTTTCCCTCAACCATCTACACACAATACCCCATAATGATAGTGAAAACATGTTTTTAGAAATGTGTACAAATGTATTGAAAATTAAGTATGGAAATAAGTATTTCACAACCCTGAGTCAATACATATTAGAATCACCTTTGGCAGCGATAACAGCTGTGAATATTTCTGGCTAAGTCTCTAAGAGCTTTCCACACCTGGATTGTGCAACATTTGCAAATTATTATTTTCAAAATTCTACAAGCTCTGTCAAATTGATTGTTGATCATTGATATACAACCATTTTCAAGTCTTGCCATAGATTTTCAAGCTTGAAAAACTAACTCGGCCACTCAGGAACATTCCCTGTCTTTTTGGTAACCAACTCTAGTGGAGATTTGTGTTTCAGGTTATTGTCCTGCTGAAAGGTGAATTCATCTCCCAGCGTCTAGTGGAAAGCAGTGGAAAGCAGACTAACCAGGTTTTCCTCTAGAATTTTCCCTGTGCTTAGCTCAATTACATGTCTTTTTAATCCTGAACAACTCCCAAGTCCTTAATGATTACAAGCATATCCATAACATGATGCAGCCACCAGTATGCTTGAAAATATGGAGAATGGTACTCTGTAATGTGTTTTATTGGATTTGCCCCAAACATAACACTTTGTATTTAGGACAAAAAGTTAATTGCTTTGCAAAATGTTTTGCAGTATTACTTTAGTGCCTTGTTGCAAACAGGATGCATGTTCTGGAATACTTTTTATTCTGTACAGGCTTCTTTTCACTCTGTCAATTTGGTTAGTATTGTCGCGTAACTACAATGTTGTTGATCGATCATCAGTTTTCTCCTATCACAGCCATTAAACTCTAACTGTTTTAAAGTCACCATTGGCCTCATGGTGCAATCCCTGAGCAGTTTCTGAGTAACTGAGTTAGGAAGGAACTGAGTTAGGAAGGACGCCTGTATCTTTGCAGCGACTGGATGTAATGATACACCAGCCAAAGTGTAACTTATAACTTCACCATACTCAAAAGGGATATTATTCAATGTCTGAGTTTATTTTTTACCCATCTAAGCATTGGAAAAGCTCCCTGGTCTTTGTGGTTGAATCTGAAAGTCACTGCTCGCGTGAGGGACCTTACAGATCATTGTATGTGTGGGGTACAGAGATGAGGTAGTCATTCAAAAATCATGTTAAATGCTATTATTGCACACAGTGAGTCCATGCAACTTATTATTGTTCAGCACATTTTTAGTCCTGAACATATTTAGGCTTGTCATAAGAAAGGGGTTGAATACTTATTGACTCAAGACATTTCAGCTTTTCATTTTTAATTAATTTGTAAAAATTTTGAAAAACATAATTCCACTTTGACATTATGGATTATTGTGTGTAGGCCAGTGACCAAACAAATCTAAATGTAAGCCCTTGTAAATGCAGGCTGTAAGACAACTAAATGTGGAAATAGTCAAGGGGTGTGAATACCAGAGGTAGGACCGAGTCATTGTTTTACAAGTCTCAAGTCTTAGCATTCAAGTCTGAGTCAAGTCCTAAACTTTGAGTCCTATGAGAAAGACACATCTATATATATCTATATATCTTTATATATATATCTATATATATATATCTATATAGATATCTATCTATCTATCTATCTATCTATATATATATATATATATATTGATGTGTCTTTCTCATAGGACTCAAAGTGATGTGTCTTTCTCATTTGTCAGTCATTTGTGCACGATGAGGCCACAAATGATGATGCCACCATGGCTGAAGACATGCTCGACCAGAGCACTGGAGGCAGGCACTGCCAAGACCCTGATGGCCACTCGGGAGAGTGAAGGAAGAGCCTTCCTGTTCATTGCTCAGAACAAGAGGGCATTCTGTCCTTTGCATATGTCAAGGTAGTGACTTAGCTGTAGTGGTCCCAACAGCTTTCTTCAGCCTCTTACAGTATGCTGCAAACAGCCCTTCTTGTCCAAGACTATGGTCCTCTCGCTCTTCCTCATCAACAAGAGGCACAGCTTGTTCAGTCCCTGTAGCATCTTGCAGAATCAGTTCTGGCAGAACATGTAAAAGCATAGCAGAAACAAAAAGGCCGGTATTAGTGTATATGTGATGCAGTAGTGGGTTAAAATGAAAAAGCATTATTGTTGCAGTCAATTGGATTAAATTATGCGAAAAAGTTACATTAAACTCAATAATATTTACCTTTCACTCTTTATGCCACCTCCTCCTTGACCAGCACAAGGTGCTCCTCCCACATCAGAGAAAAAGCCGGATCCAAGGCAGCTCCTTTGAGGTAGACTGGATCTGAAAAGGGGGCAGTGATTCCATCTTGTGTCCTGGCCATTTTCACATTGATTAAGATTCCAAGAAATCTTTTGTTCAGGGATGCCTGGCGACTTCTGACTAGGCCGTTCAGGAAATGGACTTGAGGCATCCGCTGCTCCAGGTGGTGATTCAGGGACAGGACCGAGGGAACAACAGAACTGATTGTGACTATCTTCTCCCCCTGTGTCATATCTGTTGCTTCTCCAAATGGCTTCAGGATGTCCACCAACTCCTTCAACTTATTCCACTCCCGTACTGTGAACAACAACTCCTTGTGCCCAGCCTTTTCTAGAACATGACTGAGTTTTTGATGACCTTCACTTGTCTCAGTGTTGAGTTCCATCTTGACAGCAGCAGGGATAACTCTTTCCCCAAATACCTCAACACCTCTTTGAATGTTGTGCTTGTATGTAGCAGTGAGCTCATTTTTGATAACTTTGAAAGAGAAGGAGTCATCACTTTTGTTTCTTACAAGCTGTCTCCCACCACCAGCTGGAGAGTGTGGGCAAAACACTGCAAGCACTGTTCTTTTGCAATAGCAGCATCCACTGTTTGCTGGTCTTCCAAGGTTAGGTCATTCCAGAGCTCTGGGTCATCAAGGTGATCTTCGTCATGTACTTCATCTTCTTGTTCAATGGGGAAACACACCGTGAATGCTTTTCTCATGTTGGCAGTATTGTCACTAATGATATAGTCCAATTTATCTTTAATGCTGTACTCACCACATATGGCCTCAAATTGCTCACAGATTCTTTCGGCCGAGTGTGGGCCTTTGAAGTGGTCACAGGCCAAGTGATTGGACTTGAACTGTATCCTCTCCCCATCTTTATCCAGACAGTGCACAATGACACCAAGGAACCCCCACATTTTTCAGTTGGACCAAATGTCCACTGTGACTGAAACATGGTCTGTGTTGCTCAACTGAGTTTTCTGTTTTGAACGTCTCTCTGTAACAAGGTTCTCTACTTTTGATGTCAATGTTCTACGACTCACTGGGCTGTACTTACTGTCAACCACTGACAGAAAGGGACGAAAACTCTTGTTTTCCACAATAGACAGAGGCAAGTTGCAATCGATAACCAGGTCGGACAGTATTGCATTGTTGATAGCTTTCTGCTGTGGATGATTCATTCTGTAATGCCCTACATGGGTCTCCATGAACTGTGAGATTGGAGACTGTTGTGGTTCACTTGTGACACTTTTGTTCATCTGGTATTGTTGAAATCTGTAAGCATATAAAAAAAATTGAGCGGGGCAGTAGCACAATCTTGCCTGGTCTCAATCTTGGGTGCAATGATCACATTCCCGCACTGGCTGACTGTGTGGAGGCTCATTGATTTAAATTTATGTTAGCCTACATGCTATACTAGCATAGTTATACAGTGCCTTGCGAAAGTATTCGGCCCCCTTGAACTTTGCGACCTTTT